>NC_036855.1:4734209-4790631 GCF_002910315.2 Salvelinus sp. IW2-2015
CTGGATCTCCCTGTGTGAGTGGTGTCTGGATTCTCCTGTGTGGTGGTGTCTGGATTAGAGGTCGACCGGTTAATGATTTTGATACGATTATTGGAGGACAAAAAAGGCCGATGCCGATTTTTAAAATAAAAATATTTAATATATCATCATACACAACACCATGTTGTAATAATGACAATTGCAACAATACTGAATGACACTTTTATTTAACTTCAATAATAATATATAAATACACACCGCCACAGCTCTGAGTGACAATGTACTGAAGAGTCTGCTTAGGAGACAATAATACTCTTCACTGTTTGAATAAAAATAGAGTTTAAGTTACTCTGTGATGATATGTTGAAACTAACTTTATTATATGCAGGAAATCCTATTTTAATAATGGGCATAGGTAAGAATTGACAACCAAAGTGCGAGTCATAATTCCATGACACTTAGGCAAAGTCTGAAAAGCGGTTCCTTCATTTTATTCCATAAGGATATTTTTTAGATTCACTTAAAATAAGGTCTGTGTTTCGTGTAGGCTTACATCACCGTGACAATTTTATAATGTGTAGATATCCATAGAGACAAGTAACTCTGAATCAATATTGGCTAATATAGCGAAGATAAAAAAATAAAATAAAAATTGTAGAGTGGGACTTATGAAAATATGTGACACGTTACCTTATCGTTGGAGTATTTACACGGGTATCAGAACGTCGAGGCGGTTTAAGCCTGCACGAACCACATGACTTATTTTGAAGTAGATCAAGACATTCTCTGTGGGAAGACATGAACGGTAAAATAACGAAGGACCCCCTTTCAAATTCAAGCGCTCGTTATTACAGGATTATAACGCGTCGACTATTTCTCTCTACAGGTATACCTTTGACTAATCATGGAAACTATCACCTCGAAAACAAACCGTTTATTCCGTTCCGTATTTTATCTAACGGGTGGCGTCCATGAGTCTAAATATTCCTGTTACATTGCAACAACTTCAATGTTGTCAATAATTACGTAAAGTTCTGGCAAATAGTTTCGCAAGAGCCCAAACTGTTGCTATACCCTGACTCTGCGTGCAATGAACGCAAGAGAAATGACCACAATTTCACCTGGTTAATTTGCCTGCTAACCTGGATTCTTTTAGCTAAATATGCAGGTTTAAAGATATATCTTGTGTATTGATTTTAAGAAAGGCATTGATGTTTATGGTTAGTACATCTTGGACAGTCATTGATTGTTTGTTTTTATAAGATAAGTTTAATGCTAGCTAGCAACTTACCTTAGCTTACTGCATTCGCTAACAGGCAGGCTCATCGTGTGGAGTGCAATGTAATCAATGCAAGATTGGATCCCCGAGCTGACAAGGTTAAAATCTGTCGTTCTGCCTCGTTCCTAGACCGTCATTGAAATAAGAATGTGTTCTTAACGACTTGCCTTAGTTAAATAAAGATTAATATAAGGTGGTAAAAAAAATCGGCAAATCGGCGCCCAAAATACCGATTTCCGATTGTTATAACTTGAAAATCGGCCCCGATTTAATCGGTCGAACCTCTAGTCTGGATCTCCTGACTGTGTGGTGTCTGGTATCTGGATCTCCTGACTGTGTGGTGTGCTACAGCAGCAAGCCGAGTGATGGCTTTCTTCATCCATGACCCGAGAACGGCGGCGAGGACTCCAAGTGGCCCTGGGAGAAATACGAGACGTCATCGCTCAGTGTATCCTCCCACAGGCTGGTCAGTCCACACACAAACATACACACACTCCCATGCAACCAACAGATGTACAACTTCTGGCATAGCATGCATGCACACAGTGACGCATGGTGAAACTGTGTTTGCTTGTGTGGTGGCAGGGGGTGAATTGAGGATGAGAAGCTGATGAAGGTGATGCATGAGGCTTGGGCGTTTCACCGGGACTGCAACCTGCTGCGAGACGGGCTGCAGGGCTCAGCTTGGCGGTGAGCATACATAGATCGCATTTCAATGCAGAGCAATGGCAGCTAGCACATCACAACACTCATTTCTCTGTGGGGGGGGGGATCCCAAATGATGGGAAATTCTAATTCATCAGTTAGTAACCTTTGCTGTGCTCAATGTTGGTTAAAATCGCTGTCTCCGGGATGATGTCATTGGAAACATACATTTAATTTTTATTTATCTTTTTTACTAAACATAAATCCTCAATTTTCACATGTTGGGTGGTGTGGAGGATGAAATTGATGATGAAAAAGGGTGGAATTTACATTTTTTGTATCTGGGTTTTGGTCAACATTTCTAATTTATTTGGTCTTCATTGTAGGACGGGGCCTTTACTTGCGACAAGTGGATCGCTTGAAGTTTGCTGAAATAGTGAAGCAGGCCATAGAGGTATAGTACACATTTGCAAGACTGTCAGTAGCAAAGTGCTGTCTTACCTTTTTTCCGTAGCGTTTATTCAGAACAGTTTTTAGCCAATGACTGTAGAGGCATTTTTTATGTGACTTTGAACATGCTAAACCAATAGCATTTTTTTTCATGTACTCACTTGCAAGACTATTGTACAGCTGTAGGATATCAAAGGAGGACTTGTTTGTACTATACTGTTTTTTATGAACAACTGCAATAACATACAATCCTTATATATTTTAGTTTTTGCAAAAAAGAAATACTTCGTTGTTTTCTGTACCACGTGGGAGGGAATTTTTCCAACGCTGCTGACCAGGTGTCCACAGTGATTGTGTTTTAAATCTACTTGTTTTTATTTAATTTGATTCGGTATTTCTTTACCTTTTTAACAATGCTAAAAAATAGTATTTATTTCACAAAGAAATTTTTATTTTTGACCATGAAGCCAAACGTTTAAGTCTGTCAGTTGAAACAATAGAGGCTCTAAAGCAGACCGGGAACTAGTCTAAGCTCCGTTTCTCCACCCACTGGGTGGGTGGTTTGTGTTCACGGGAGGGTAGGGAGTGGCGCCCGGTGACAGTGTGAGGGTCACTGGGGGTTACTAGGCTCTGCTCTCGAATGACAGAGAAAATATCAAAACGAGCTATTCAATCTACTGGTATCAGCCGTGCAATAGTCATTTAGGGCATGTGGCTAATTTGTACATATGTTGTATTTTACATCTTCCTATGCATACCTTTACCATGTTATATTTATGTTATGTAAAGTGATCATTCATGGCTAAGTGGACCCTGCCCTGTTCTCTTCCTTTGGTAAAGAGTCCAGAGCATAGTCACAACTAACAAGACGTGATCAAAAGAGGCAATGCAGGTTTCTCTAATATAGTACTGTGACTATTCTGTTAGTTGTCATTTATATATGTTTCCTATTTAAACATTCTCAAATGTCTCCAATTTGAACTTCCCATGGTAAAGTCTTCTGCCCTTTGCTTGCACATGAGGCGAATATACGTTTATTTCCTAATTGTTTCGATTTTTTCTTCTAAATCGATAACCTGAATGCACCGACTCCCTGTTTTGTGCCAAGATAGCATGTGCTCTCTCACATTCAAGTGTATTGGGCCAGGGTTGTGCAATGTAATGCATATTTTCCCATTGTGAGACTGTTGCCTACATTTTTATTTGGTCAAAACAATGACTGCAAGCCTTTCGTGTATGTCCTTTTGTTTGTTGGAGGCTATCATGAATCAATGCTGAAGTATGTCCTCACAAACATCTGCAAACATATGTGTCATGGCAGGCTATATGTTGCCATGAACAGTTAACAGCCATGCACATTCATGTTCAGATGTTTGGAGGACAACTTCAGCATTGATTCATGATAGGCTCCAAAACAAACAAAAGGACATACACAGAGGCTTGGCAGTCATTGTTTTGACTAAATAAATTGTAGGTGCAACAGTCCACACTGGGAAAATATGCATTTACATTGACACAACCCTTGCCCAATACACTTGAATGTGAGAGAGGCACATGCTATCTTGGACAACAGGGAGTCGGTGCATTCAGGTATCGATTTAGAAGAAAAAATCGAAACAATTAGGAAATAAACGTTATTCGCCTCATGTGCAAGCAAGGCAAAGACTTTATCCATGGGAAGGTTCAAATGTAGACATTTGAGAATGTTTAAATAGGAAAACATATAAAATACAACTAACAAATAGTCAAGTACTATATTAGAGAACCTGCATTGCCTCTTTTGATCAGTCTTGTTTAGTGTACTATGCTCTGGACTCTTTACCAAAGGAAGAAACAGGGAAGGGTCCACGTTAGCCATGATGATACTTTACATACATATATAACATGTAAATGTATGCATATGGAATGTAATACAAACATATGTACAAATTATGCACATGCCTAAATGCTATTGCTGTATATCCAGTGATTGAATAGCTCGTTTTGTATTTTCTCTGTCATTCGAGAGCAGAGCAGTAATCCCACCCCCGTTGACTCCTCACACTGTACCGGGGGCCACTCCCACTCCTGGAACACAAACCACCCACCCAGTGGGTGGAGAAACGGAGCTTAGACCTAGTTCCTCGGTCTGACTTTAGAGCCTCTATTGTTCAACTGACAGACTTAAACGTTTGGCTCTTCATGGTCAAATTAAAAATTTCTTTGTTAAATAAATACTTATTTTTTAGCATTGTTAAAAAGGTTAAAGAATAGAATCAAATTAAAATAAAAACAAGTGAGATTAACACATCACTGTGGAACATCCTGGTCAGAGCTTGGAAAATTCCCTCCCAGTGGGTACAGAAAACAACGAAGTATTATCTTTTTTGCAAAAACTAAATATAAGGATTGTATGTTATTTGCAGTTGTTCATAAAAACAGTATAGTACAAACAAGTCCTCTTTTGAATATCTACAGCTGTCATAGTCCTTGCAAGTGAGTACATGAAAAAAAAATGCTATTGGTTTTAGCATGTCAATTCACATAAATTGCCTCTACCAGTCATTGGCTAAAACTGTTCTAATAAACGCTACAAAAAGGTAAGACAGCACTTGCTACTGACAGTCTTGCAAATGTGTCTTTACCTCTATGGCCTGCTTACTATTTCAGCCAACTTCAAGCGATCCACTTTGTCAGTAAGGCCCGTCTACAATGAAGACCAAATAATTAAAATGTTGACCAAAACCAGATACAAACATGTAAATTCCACCCTTTTTTCATCATCAAATTCATCCTCCAACACCACCCAACAGTTGGAAAATTGAGGATTTATGTTTTGTAGTAAAAAAGATAAATAAAAATTAAATGTATGTTTTCAATGACATCATCCGGACAGCGATTTTAACAACATTGAGCGCAAAGGTTACTAACTGATGAATTAGAATTTCCATTCATTTGGGGATCCCCCCGCACCGAAATGAGTGTTTGTTGTATGTGTAGCTGCCATTGCTCTGCATTGAATGCAGTATGTTATGCTCACGTCACGCTGAGGACCTGCAGCCGTCTCGCAGCAGTTGCAGTCCGGTTGAAACGCCAAGCCTCATGCATCACCTCATTCAGCTTCTCATCCTCATTCTCCCTGCCACACCACCAGCAAACACAGTTTCACCATGCTCACTGTGTGCATGCATGTATGCAGAAGTTGTACATCTGTTGGTTGATGGGAAGTGTGTGTATGTTTTGTGTTGGACTGACCAGCTGTGGGAGATACACTGAAGCGATGACGTCTCGTAGTTTCTCCAGGGCCACGTTGGAAGTCTCGCCGCCGTTCTCTGGGTCATGGATGAAGAAGCCATCACTCGGTTGCTGCTGTAGCACACACACAGTCAGGAGTCCAGATACCAGACACCACACAGTCAGAGATCCAGACTAGAGGTCGACCGATTAATCGGGGCCGATTTCAAGTTATAACAATCGGAAATCGGTATTTTTGGGCGCGATTTGCGATTTTTTTTACACCTTTATTTTCTTTATTTAACTAGGCAAGTCAGTTAAGAACACAATTCTTATTTTCAATGACGGCCTAGGAACGAGGCAGAACGACAGATTTTTAACCTTGTTCAGCTCGGGGATCCAATCTTGCATTGATTACATTGCACTCCACGGAGCCTGCCTGTTAGCGAATGCGTAGCTAAGGTAAGTTGCTAGCTAGATTAAACTTATCTTATAAAAACAATCAATCAATGACTGTCCAATGTGTACTGTAACATAAACATCTAATGCCTTCTTAAATCAATACACAAGTATTATTTTTAAACCTGCATATTTAGCTAAAAGAATCCAGGTTAGCAGGCAATATTAACCAGGTGAAATTGTGTCATTTCTCTTGCGTTCATTGCACGCAGAGTCAGGGTATATGCACAGTTTGGGCTCTTTGCGAACTAATTTGCCAGAACTTTACGTAATTATGACACAATTGAAGGTTGTGCAATGTAACAGGAATATTTAGACTCATGGACGCCACCGCGTTAGATAAAAACGGAACGGAATAAACGTTTTGTTTCGAGGTGATAGTTTTCCAGATTAGTCCAAGGTATATGGTTAGAGAGAAATAGTCGACGCGTTATAATTCCTGTAATAACTTGGCGGCTGAATTTGAAAGGGGTTTCCTTTCGTTATTTTACCGTTTCAGTGTCTTCCACAAGAAAGATTTCTTGATCTTATTTCAAAAATAAGGTTGTGTTTGCGTGCAGGCTTTACCGCGCATCGACGTTTGATACCGTGTAAATCTCACTAGGATAGGTAACGTTTGGTCAACATATTTTCATAAGTCACTCTACAATTTTTATTTTATTTATCTTCGCTTATATTTTAGCCATATATTGATCAGAAGTTCCTTGTCCTATGGATATCTACCAGTTTATAAAAATTGTCACGGTGATGTAAGCCTACACGAAACACAGACCTATTTTAGTGAATCTAAAAATATCCTATGGAATAAATGAAGGAACCGCTTTTCAGCTTTGGCTAGTGTCATGGGAATTATGACTCGCACTTTGGTTGTCAATTCTTACCTATGCCCCTTTTAAAATAGGATTTCCTGCATATAGAAATTAAAGTAGTTTTTCAACCATTCATCACAGGTATTAAACTCTATTTTTATTCAAACAGTTGAGAGTATTTGTCTCCTAAGCCAGACCTCTTCAGTATCATTGGTCACTTCAGAGCTGTGTGCGTGTGTATTTATATATTAATTAAGTTAAAAAAAGTGTTCATTCAGTATTGTTGCAATTGTCATTATTACAAATGTGTGTGTGGTATGATATATATAATTTATTTTGTATTTTATAAAATCGGTGCATCGTCCTTTTTGTCCCCAATAATCGGCGTATCAAAACTCATGAATCGTGCGACCTCCTAACCAACACCACCACATCAGGCGATCCAGAACCCACCAACACAGCAGAATCCAGACACACCACACCAGGAGAAGAATTACCAGACAACCAGCAGATGCAGAGACTCCACACCACGCAGGAATCCAGACACCACCACAACAGGAGATCCAGCACCACACAGGAGATCCAACACACACACAGAATCATGACAACCAAACAAGATCCAGATACAAACAGAATCATCCGACTTTGGTTAGCAGTGCTGTTCTCAGCTAGAAAGTACCTCCCGTATAAGAGCTAAAGTAAGCGTACAGTCCAGAACTGTGTAAAGCATCCCTAACAACTACTAAATTAGAGAGACAGGCAGTTAAAAACAAGAGCAGAACCCTAGGAGCTTGCCTTTCCTTCAGGATGGGGTTTTATTACGGCGTGGCAGAAGGCCTTGAGGTTTTTTGACGTTAAGGTCTGTATCCTATTGTTAGCAGCTGTTCAGACATGGGCCTGTGGATCCCAGCTACCACCGCTGGCAGAGGGCGGGACGGAGGATCGACGAAAAGAGGAAGGGTCACATGGCTAAATTTTTGCACCTGACATTGCTATTAAAGAGCTAGGATTTTGGCATTGATTCGCTACTACGTTCCCCAGAGTCAGATGACCTTGTGGAACCAATTTTTTATGTCTGGTCCGTTAATGACAAAGTCCAGAGGTAGTTTCAACGAGTCAATGCTAATTAGTTGTTAGCGGCAATGATAAGTTTATGGTTCTGCTAGCGCTAGTGCAGATTGGCGCAAGTTTTATGCAACTTTCTTCAAACACGCAGAGACAAATAGGATCTCACGGTTCTTGACTTTGAGGACAGTAGATAAAGGGCCTCTTGCTAAAATCCTAAGATGCCCTTTAAGGCAGCAAAGGCTTTTGTGTGCAGAGTCTGTAGTAAGTATTATGGTCTATCTAAAGCGTTGAGACCTAACGGGCCCGAAAGGTTACATAAAAGCTAATCGCATCCCTGTCGATCCTCAGGCCCACTTGTCCATCATCATCTGAGCGGAAGGAAGCACGTTGTCCGAGCTCTGTGCAGTTCAGCCAGGGGTGTTCCAACCCTCGAATGTCAGCCTCTCCTCAGGTTCACCTTCAGCAGCGCCTACAGAGGGAGGAAGTAACATATGAAAACAGATTCTTTAAACCTCCTCAAGAATTACAACACTGAGTAAGGCACCGGTTTTTGGCGTCCACATTGTCAGGCAAAACCATCCCTCGTGACCCATGTCCATCTTGTTAGCACACAACAGTAAAGCCTGCTGGTGGGGACATACTTGCGAACAATGTCCTTGGCCATCTCAGAGATCTGGCTCCACTCGTCTCGGGGAAAGTTTTTTTTTTTTCGGAAAAGCCCGCTGGCGCGTCATGATCTTCTTGCGCATGTCCTTTGGGACTGGTGGGGCTATTGGTGCTTTGGAGTAGAAGGGAGGGTAAGCCACACCGCATCAATAGAATGATCACCCAATGGACCACAGGTCACAGCTCTGCCCGCACAGCAGGGGAGTGAATGGGATGGAGGGAGAGGAGAAAGGAGAAGAGTTAGTGTGACAAACCCTATAAACAAACACTGTATTGTCTTAGGTGGAAATATGCTGCATTGGTGGAATAATGTCTCATTGTGGCTGAGGTAGTTGCCTCACCTTGTTAATAGGGCAGTGCATTCAGACAGTATTCAACCCCGCTCCCTTAATTTCCACAGTTAAGTGACAGCCTAATTCTAATAATGTATTCAATTTCTTGTTTTTCCCTCAATCCACACACACAACCCCATAATGACAAAGCAAAAAAGGTTTTTAGCAATCTTCGCAAATGTAATAAAAAAAGGGGACTATCTTATTTACATAAGTATTCCGAGCCTCTGTATGGACTCGAAATTGAGCTCAGGTGCATCCTGTTTACACTTGATCATCCTTGCGATGTTTCTTACAATTTGGAGTTCCACCTGTGGTAATTAATTGATTTGAATGGCACCACTGTCTATATAAGGTCCCACAGTTGACAGTGCATGTCAGAGCAAAAACCAGCCTGAGGTTGGAAGGAATTGTCGTAGAGTCCGAGACAGGATGTGTCGATGCATGATTGGGGAAGGGTATTCAAAAAATGTTTGCAGCAATGATAAGGTCCCCAAGAACACAGTGGACTCCATTATTCCTAACTTGGAAGTTTGGAACCACCAAGACCTCCTTCCTAGACGCTGGCACCAAGGCCAAACCTAGCAATCGAGGGAGAAGGCCTTGGTCAGGGAGGTGGCCAAGAACGCGATGGTCCACCGAGTTCCTCTGCGGAGATGGGAGAACTCCAGACGGTACCATCTCTTGCAGCACTCACAATCCAGGCTTGTGGGTAGAGGTGGGCCAGACGGAAGCCCTTCCTCCGTAAAAAGCAGCTAAGCACCTTGGAGTTATCCAAAAGACCGAAGGCCCCTCTCACTCCAGACCATGATTAAAAAGATTCTCAGGTCTGATGACAAGATTTAACTGCTTTGGCCTGAATGCCAACGTAACAATCTGGAGAAACTGAATCGATCCCTACGGTGAGCATGGTGGCACCATCGCCTACGGTTGCGCTGGTGGCACATCCCTAGGTGAAAGCAAACTAGGCTGGTTAAGGTTTTTAGCTACTACGCTACAAAGCATTACATGGGCTTGCTCCTACTCTTCTCTCCATTTTGGTCCTGCGTACAGACCAACTACGGTCCAAAGACACAGGCTTCTTTCCATAGATTTCTAAGCAAACCAGCTGGAGCAGGGCTTCTTCCTATAGAGCTAAATCAATTTTATGGAATGGTCTGCCTATCCAGGTTGAGAGACGCAACTCGGTCTTGACTTTAAGTCTTTATTGAAGACTCTCTTTCAGTAGGTCCTATGATTGAGTGTAGTCTGGTCCCAGGGGTGTGAGGTGAACGGAAAGGCACTTGGAGCATAACGCAGCCTTGCCGTCTCTGCTGGCGGTTTCCCTCTGACTCTAACCCTCCTTACAGGAGCTGAGTCACTGGGTCTTCATCCAACCTAAGGTGGGGTGCGTCAATTGAGTGGGTTGAGTCACTGACGTGATCCTTCCTGTCGGGTTGGCGCCCCCTGGGTTCGTGCGTTTGGGGACGATCTTGTGGGCTATACTCGGGCCTCGTCTCAGGATGGTAAGTTTGGTGGTTGAAGATTATCTGTTTAGTGGTGTGGGGGCTGGTGCTTTTGGCAAAGTGGGTGGGGTTATTCTGCCTGGTTGGCCCTGTCCGGGGTCTGTCGGACGATGACAAGATGTCTCCTGCCCCTCCTGTCTTCAGCCTCCAGCTATTTATGCTGCAAATAGTTTGTGTCAGGGGGCTAGGGTCAGTTGGTTAATTGGGCGTCTTTCTTGCCTGTCTTATCCGGTGTCCTATGTGAATTTTAGTATGCCCCTATAATTCTTTCTCTCTCTCTGAGGACCTGAGACCTAGGACCATCCTCAAGACTACATGGCCTGAATGATATTTGCTGTCCCCAGTCCACCGTGTCGTCCTGCTTGCTTCCAGTTTCCATGTTTCTGCCTGCGGCTATGGAACCTTGACGCTGTTTACCGGACGTGCTACTTGTCCAGACCTCGCTGTTTGCAACTTGCTTCTGTCACCACACCTGCCTTTCTAACTCTGAATGACGCTATGAAAAGCCAACTGACATTTACTACTGAGGTGCTGAACTGTTGCACACTCTACAAACCCTGTGACTATTATTATTATTATTTTGACCCTGCCCTAGTCATCTATGACCATCTTGGCCATCGCTCTGTTTGATCCCAACCGGCACAGCCAGAAGAGAGGGAACTGCCACCCCTCAGTTTGGTTTCTTCTAGATTCCTGCCTTTCAGGCTGGGTTTTTCCCTAGCCACGTGCTACTACATCTGCATTGCGTACTGTTTTTGGGTTTTAGGCTGGTTTTCTGTATAGCTTTTGTGACATCGGCTGATGAAAAAGGGCTTTATAAAATACATTTGATTGATTGTTTTCAGCGGCAGGGACTGGGAGACTAGTCCAGGATTGAGGATAAGATGAATGGAGTGGAAGTACATGAGAGATGCCATGTTCTTCGCAACAGAACAACGACCCGAAGCACACAGCCACAGACAATGCGGAGTGGCTTCGGACAAATCTCTTGAATGTCCATGAGTGGCCCAGCCAGAGCTGGATGTGAACTGATCTAACATCTCTAACTGACCTGAAATAGCTGTGCAGCACCGGCTCGCCCCATCTCAACCTGAACAGAGCTTGAGAAGAATGGGCGGGGGGCACCTTGTTTATAAGTGGGGGGTGGGCTCACCTTGTTTATAGTGTAGGGGGGTGGGTGAGGTAGGTATTATTCAGACCTTTTCCTTCTGGTGTCGCCTTTTGAGCCTCAAGTACCTAGAGTGAGGCAGAAGACTATTGAACCATTTCAATCCAAATGTCTAAGGAATACTGCCCCAACTTGGTGTCAAAATCACCCTTACCTGGGTGCAACGTAGTAGGCGTGACTGTGGGGTCATCAAGTCCCTGGTCGAATTTTTGGCAATCCAAATCGGACAACTTCACCGGTGCTCCTTGAAGCAGAAAGGAATAACGAAGACCAGAAGGGCGAGCAATATGAGCATTCTCCTTAGGATTTGTGTTGTAAAGTTTAGCGATTCTCCCTCTTGCAACATGGCTTGTTTCCAAGCCTATTCCCTAGACACCTGTATAAAGAGCAGTGTGTGTGCGCACGCTTCACAGTCAGCCTCTATTTCCTCACAGGGAGTTATCCCTTGAGACAGGTCTCTGGTTTCAGGTCTCGGTGGGTGCAATCTTCAGTGAGTGACAGTGTTCCAGCGGGCTGGGGCCGATCTGACAGAGGGACAAGACAACACGAGAGAGAGGCTCAATACACCGGAAGTCATTGTAATTAATGTATGTGTACATTAGGACGCTGGGAGGAGGAGGCTGCAACGCAGAGGAAAAATGCTTGTTTGAATGCATAAATCTTCTACGTGTCACAAATGGCACTCTATTGCCTATGGGGTTGCACCTACAGGTCTGGTTGAAACAAGTTCACTATGTACCTGTATGGAATTTGGGACCGCTTGTGTTTTTCACGACAGCAGAAGGGTAACCTGTTTAGTGACTGGCTGGCCATCTTCTCTGTGAAGTGTTTGTGCTGACTGATCCTGTTGGAACAGCTCACCTCCCTCCATCATCTCCATGACGATCGTACCTTCAAGTTTCTCTGATACGGAGGGAAAGACAAAAAGAGATGTAGACAAGGAATGATGAGGGAAACACTTGTCATCACTCAAATCTGGGGTGAGCTTGAATTTGGTTGTTCCATTAGTTGTAGTATTTATTAGGTCCCATCCTGGGGCGCACACAGGAAACAAAGATAATAAAGAAAAATATATAACATCCACAATTTGTTTTCTGTAAAATATTACGTTGCCCATTTGTGTCAAACCCATTTCTTCGCAAAAGTTGGCTTAAAGTACCGGTCAACAGGCGGATTCGTTGGATGTTTGAACTATTTAGGGTGGCTTTATCTATTCTTGGCAACGGAATGAGTTATTGGCGTCACTCCAGGGCACACCGTTTCTAGGCTTAAATTGAAATTTGACATTTAACGTGTTATCAGATACTGAATACCAAGTTGAAAATTGTCAAATTAAAGGCCACTCCTTAATTTGAAACAACACAATGGTAGCCACTTTGGGTTTAAAAGGATGCCCCAAATTTATAAATGGCTCGAGCCTATTCATAGGACTAACACATCAAACTAAATCTTATAAGTTGATTTACTCATCAACAGAAAAACTAGGCTTAATATTTTGCGTCAAAATATGGTTGAACACTAATCAAGAGAATTAGTATCCTCAACAATGCTAAATAGTGCTTTCTTTATATGTCCACATTACTGACCTTTTAGCACTCAGTCTGGAATAGGCTTGTAGGGTGAGGCAGAGGACCTGTAGCCCATATTTCTTGCCACACTCATCTCTCAAGCCTAACAAGGAATAGAGACCACAGTGGAGGTGTCATAATCCAAACTAGCGTCAACAGGGAAATGGTTTCAATCATTCCCCCATAGGGGATTTTAGAAACCCTTAAAATAAGCCTGTGTTGTGTGTAGTGCTACCCTGGAGCTGACGTTTTTTGAAAACCGTGTAAAAATGTACTCAATTAGTCACTCCAATTTTACTCTGATTGAATATACTAGTTACCATCAAAGTAGACAACATGGAAACTACAAATCCCTGCAGCTCCTACCGTCATCTCTAGCTGACACCTTTGCTAAAGGTATTGTGTAAATTTAAACTTGCCGCAAGACCGTTCACAGAATTGTTCAATTTTAAATACATTTTGCCCAATTTATTTCATTACTACACTTACCTAAACATTAGAATAGTAACTCCTAGAGATTCTTTACCTTTGCATGCATTCGGCAGTCTCGTCCAGATAACATTTGTAGTTCTTTATGATCGGCCTCATCAGCATTCATTTTTGAAATCTAGAATGTTAATCGGTCGACCTCTAGTCTGGATCTCCTGACTGTGTGGTGTCTGGTATCTGGATCTCCTGACTGTGTGGTGTGCTACAGCAGCAAGCCGAGTGATGGCTTCTTCATCCATGACCCAGAGAACGGCGGCGAGGACTCCAACGTGGCCCTGGAGAAACTACGAGACGTCATCGCTCAGTGTATCCTCCCACAGGCTGGTCAGTCCACACACAAACATACACACACTTCCCATCAACCAACAGATGTACAACTTCTGGCATACATGCATGCACACAGTGAGCATGGTGAAACTGTGTTTGCTTGTGTGTGGCAGGGGAGAATGAGGATGAGAAGCTGAATGAGGTGATGCATGAGGCTTGGCGTTTCAACCGGGACTGCAAACTGCTGCGAGACGGGCTGCAGGGTCTCAGCTGGGACGGTGAGCATAACATACTGCATTCAATGCAGAGCAATGGCAGCTAGCACATACAACAACACTCATTTCTGTGGGGGGGGGATCCCCAAATGAATGGGAAATTCTAATTCATCAGTTAGTAACCTTTGCTTGCTCAATGTTGGTTAAAATCGCTGTCTCCGGATGATGTCATTGGAAACATACATTTAATTTTTATTTATCTTTTTTACTACAAAACATAAATCCTCMATTTTCACATGTTGGGTGGTGTTGGAGGATGAATTTGATGATGAAAAAGGGTGGAATTTACATTTTTTGTATCTGGTTTTGGTCAACATTTTAATTATTTGGTCTTCATTGTAGGACGGGCCTTTACTGACAAAGTGGATCGCTTGAAGTTGGCTGAAATAGTGAAGCAGGCCATAGAGGTAAAGACACATTTGCAAGACTGTCAGTAGCAAGTGCTGTCTTACCTTTTTGTAGCGTTTATTAGAACAGTTTTTAGCCAATGACTGTAGAGGCATTTTTATGTGAATTGACATGCTAAAACCAATAGCATTTTTTTTCATGTACTCACTTGCAAGACTATTGTACAGCTGTAGATATTCAAARGAGGACTTGTTTGTACTATACTGTTTTTTATGAACAACTGCAAATAACATACAATCCTTATATTTTAGTTTTTGCAAAAAAGAAATACTTCGTTGTTTTCTGTACCCACTGGGAGGGAATTTTTCCAAGCTGCTTGACCAGGATGTCCACAGTGATGTGTTTTAATCTCACTTGTTTTTATTTAATTTGATTCKTATTTCTTTACCTTTTTAACAATGCTAAAAAATAGTATTTATTTAACAAAGAMATTTTTATTTTTGACCATGAAGCCAAACGTTTAAGTCTGTCAGTTGAACAATAGAGGCTCTAAAGCAGACCGAGGAACTAGGTCTAAGCTCCGTTTCTCCACCCACTGGGTGGGTGGTTTGTGTTCCAGGGAGTGGGCCCCCGGTGACAGTGTGAGGGTCACTGGGGGGGTTACTGCTCTGCTCTCGAATGACAGAGAAAATAGCAAAACGAGCTATTCAATCTACTGGATATCAGCAACAGTGCAATAGTCATTTAGGGCATGTGCATAATTTGTACATATGTTGTATTTACATTCATATGCATACATTTACATGTTATATTTATGTATGTAAAGTATCATTCATGGCTAACGTGGACCCTCCCTGTTTCTTCCTTTGGTAAAGAGTCCAGAGCATAGTACACTAAACAAGACTGATCAAAAGAGGCAATGCAGGTTCTCTAATATAGTACTTGACTATTTGTTAGTTGTATTTATATATGTTTTCCTATTTAAACATTCTCAAATGTCTACATTTGAACCTTCCCATGGATAAAGTCTTTGCCTTGCTTGCACATGAGGCGAATAACGTTTATTTCCTAATTGTTTCGATTTTTCTTCTAAATCGATRACCTGAATGCACCGACTCCCTGTTTGTCCAAGATAGCATGTGCTCCTCTCACATTCAAGTGTATTGGGCAAGGGTTGGTGCAATGTAAATGCATATTTTCCCATTGTGAGACTGTTGCCCTACATTTTTATTTRGTCAAAACAATGACTGCAAGCCTTTCTGTGTATGTCCTTTTGTTTGTTTGGAGGCCTATCATGAATCAATGCTGAAGTTGTCCTCCAAACATCTGYAACATGAATGTGTCATGGCTGTTAACTGTTTCATGGCAACATATAGCCTCCTAACTCAGGATAACAATGCATTCATAATCACAACCACATTAGAAATAACACTTGCTCATCTTTGTGTGAAAATACCCAATGATACAAAGTGTCTTCACCGCACAAGATCAGGGCCCTTATTCATAAAGCGGCTGTTTCCTCTTCCCATATCATCTGAAAGGTTAAACTGATCCTGATCGGCCCGCCTACACTTTATGAATACAGGCCCTGATGTCTAGACTGATTTTATATTTTCTGCTGCGTGAGAGAAAGATGGAGAAAAGGTACAATTCTCCCCTCATTTGCGTTTTGTACAGTCAGTCATCTGGAGAGCATGCCTCGTCAGACAGACACTGTTGAAGTAGTTCCTAAGTCCATATCTGAAATAGATCCAGACAGCACCTATACATGTTGACCTAGCTATGTCTGCATCTCAAATTGCTCCCTATAGTACCCTACTTTTGGCCACTACAAAAACTTGCCTGTGCTATTTGTTACTATTCCTGCCTTCTCTGTTCCATATTTTCTCTGGTTGTCCCGTATGTACTAGCATACGTAAAAAATTTTTTTTAGCGTTAATTGCGAACAAGGTCCAACCCGAAACAACATGACTTCTGCTATTAACCCAACCCCTCTGAATTTGTGGGGGGGCTTCCACATTTGGCACCCGGGGAGCAGTTGTGTGTGTGGGGGGGGGAAACTACCTAGCTCAAGGGCAGAACAGATTTTTCACCTTGTCGACTCTGGGATTCGAACTAGCTACTTTTTGGTTACTAGSCCAACCTCTTTTAACCGCTAGGCTACCTGCTGACTCCATGGAAGATTTGTACCTCAATCGGTATTCTTCATTTCCTTTTGTCCTCTGTCCTCTTGGGAATGTCATGAACATGCTGACTATTTGTATTAAAGGAATTATTTGCAACAGTAAGAAGCGTGTGTTATTCAGGTCTGTGTTGCTATAATGCATATATGCGTTCATCATTTCAGAGCAGCGCGCAACACATCTGATTTTAATCACAACCTCTCAACAAACCACTTAAAATATTGTTAGTCCACATTTGTCACGCATCAAGGTTCATGTCTTTCTCTGCGATGGCTGTGTTTCTAACCATTTCTGATTATTCTGTTTGATTTCCACACAGCCTGCTGTGTTGGCGGTAGCGCTCTGCAGGAAACTATCCACATGACAAGTGTCTGTCATTAGCGCGGCGCTCTTCACGGAGATGAGGGGAGCGGCAGATCATTTCTCCCTCATCTACATTGATAATGACTCTGGAGTAGGTAGAATGCTAATACAGACAATTAGTCAATCCTTGGTGCATGCCCAACACTAATTACCAACGCTGCCATTTAATCGCCCTCCACTGCTCGTGTTCTTTCAACTCATTGTCGGCTAATATTACCATTCCTAATGGAGATGAATGGGCAAACATTGGGTTGTTTTGTAATGGACAATTTGCTGTGTAAATAATAAACTGTTGACAAGGGGCAATTATTATTTGTTCAACTACGTGCAGTGTATACCGCGTCTCACGTTTTCCATCAATCCTGCAGTGATTCTCTCAATGTAGGCACCCTCTATGTAATAACCACATAATGCCGTGAGCCTACTGATCTCTATCCGCATGGACAGCAGAATGATTAGACACACTTGAAATACTCCAGTCTTAAATGGATGTGGTTTATAGCCTCTTTTTAAGAAAAGCCACAAATGTTTCTAAGTTCTATTAAGGAGATTTTTGGCAGACTCACTAAACACACATGCTTTATTTTGTAAATTATGTCAGTGTTGGCGTGTGCCCCTGGCTATCTCTAAAGAAAATGGTGCTGTCTGGTTTGCTTAAGGAATTTGAAATTATTTTTACTTTTGACACTTAAGTATATTTTAGCAATTACATTTAATACTTAAGTATTTTACTGCGTGACTTGAGTCATTTACTCAAGATTGACAATTGTGTACTTCCCCCCCCCCCCCACCACACCACACCACCAATGGTGCAGATGAAATGGAGAGAAAAAGTTGGTGAAGCAGCAGCTGTGCTGGAATGCGAACAATATAGGTGTCAGTTCTGATGGTATGGAACTGGAGAATGAGGGCCAGGACCGGAATGGTCGTAGTGGAAAGACACAAGAAGAGATCATGATACAGAAAGCAGTGGAGTGTCTAGTAAAGAAAGCAAAAGAGGCCATTAGTAGGAACAGTGTTGTTGGAGTGGAAAGTGGTAATGGTGTTTGAGACCACAAGACCCCGTTTACACCTATCCAACTAGCTAATGCTGTCAAATTAGCTGGGTTCATTGGAAATGGCAGATTGTTAATATTTGTGGAAGCCAGGCACAGCAAGAGGAATTCTGAAAATGGAAAAGCTTAAGGGACGATTATAAAGCCATGTTCCTGGTGATTATGCTAGATTGAGGGGAGTCATCACTGTGGTCCCAATACTCTATGTCCATAGACGGGTGCAAATTTCACTGGGTCGGGGGAAGGGTGTGCTTTAGGACCATGAGGACGCTTCTGAGTAGTCGGGTATGTTCCCCCCCCCACTTCTAAAACTGAAGTTGCACCCCTGTCCATTGATATTAAAGGAGAGGAGAGTGAGTGAGGCAAAAGTGATTCAGTAGGAAAGAGGGTCAAAGAAGGGAAGCCTATCAGTGAGGCTGGAGGGTTTTGAGAAGGTTTTGCTTGGAAAGTGGAGAGGACTCCTTAGGGGTTGGGGCAGAAGAGTGGTGCGAGGGAGGGAGATGTCGGGTCGAGGGTGCGCCATGTGAGGGTGTGGGTTTGAGAGATGGCCGGAAGGGAAGGTGGTCTGTGGCGCACGATGTTCCTTTCTTTATATGAAAAGCTAATGATTAGTGGGAGGGCACATCGATTACGAGTAGAAATGGTGGGCGCAGATGTGAAGGTTGTTCAGTCAATGGGAGCGAACGTAATTCTGCAACTTTGTGGCTGCAGGGGCAGGATGGAGGTGGGGAGGAGGATGTGGAGGTCAGTGGCTGTGGGTCTCGCTGGTCGGGGAGGCAAGCGGACCTAAAATTGGTGCTGGTAGCTCTTCGCTGCTTTGTTCTGGCATGGTTGAGGCCTGTTCAGAAGTCTTGCGCTCATGATTGTGCGGTGTCAAAGCTTTTATTGGTAAGGTTATCAATACGACATGGGTTGTGGAAAGCAGAATGCCTGGTTGAAGGTAATTGTGGAGACTGCAAAATAGATATTGGGTGTAACCGATGTTAATGGTTGTTGACATTTTATTCAGGATTGAGACAAAGATGAATGGAGCAGAGATCCTTGATGAAAACCTACTCCAGAGCGCTCAGAACCTCAGACTGGGGCGAAGGTTAACCTTCCAACAGGACAACAACCCTAAGCACACAGCCAAGACAACGCAGGAGGGGCTTTGGGAGAAGTCTCAATGTCCATGAGTGGCCTAGCCAGAGCCCGGACTTGAACCCGATCTAACATCTCTGGAGAGACCTGAAAATGGCTGTGCAGCAATTCTCCCCATCCAACCTGACAGAGTTTGAGGATCTGCAGAGAAGAATGGGAGAAACTCCCCAAATCCAGGTGTGCCAAGCTTGTAGCGTCATACCCAAGACTCGATGCTGTCATCGCTACCAAAGATGCTTCAATAAAGTACTAATTTGATTTAAATTAGCCAACATTTCTAAACCTGTTTTTGCGTGTAGATTGAGATTAAGAAATAATAATAATTTACAATAAGGCTGTAACGTAACGTGGAAAATGTCAACTCATCTGTCATTAATTTAGCTGTTTTTGCAGAGGAGAATCGTAGTCGAGCAGTTTTACATCTAAGATGTTTGGTACAGTTTCTCAATGAAAAATGTGCATGGAAAAAAAAATAGTCTCTTTTTGAATGAGAAGGCTTTATTGAAGAATCTCTACTCTAGACCAATTACCAATGAAGAGGCATAGACTTCAAGTAATACAAAATCTAAAAGAGAAGGGGGGGTCAAAATGATTGGCACCCCTGTTTTCAATACTTTAGCGCCCTCCCCCTGTGAGGATGATAACACTGCCTTTTTCTAAAAATGTTTTATGATATTAGAGGAATCTTAGACAATTTCTCCATACAGAATTTTCCCAGATCCTTGATATCCTCTTATGGACTGCCCTCTTCAACTGAAATCACAGGTTTTCAATGGGGTTCAAGTCCGGAAACTGATTTTGTAGTCAATTAACATTTTGTGTTGGCTGTTGCTAGGATGCCCTCCCTTTGCCACAGTGTGTTGGCTGTTGCTAGGATGCCCTCCCTTTGCATAGTTTGGCTGTTGATAGGATGCCCCTCCCTTTGCCCACAGTGGAGTTGGCTGTTGATAGGCTGCTCTCCCTTTGCACAACAATGAGGCCTGATGTTAGGAGGATCTCTTCCCTCTGCGCAGTGATGTTGGCTGTTGATAGGGTCCCCTCCCTTTGCACATGTCGTGGTAATTCTAACCAAAAGGAAGAGAGACTGTAGATTCTTCAAACATCAACTTTATTATAAGATTTGCAAATCTGGAGCAGTTAACCATCACTCAATGGTGCAGAGTTAAGGACCCAAYGAACAGAAGTACAACCTTATCTACTGCACAGTTAGCAGATGTGTGGAAACAAAAGGTGGGTACATAGTGCAATCAAACGATAAATCGCAAGTTTCGTAACTATCTGCTGACACCGGGTATAGTCTGAATGTTTTAGATCATGACCCTGCTTATCATGCTATTCTCTGTTTTCCTCAGTAGGTTTCCATTGGGATCCTGTAGATACTGAGTAACAGGATGTRTCACATTCTGTGGCTTCACCCAGTCTTATGACTAGAACAGACAAGGGCGGTCTGTGTCAGTCGAGTTCTCTAAGGTTAATACAGAATAGACAGAGCGTAGTTTGTAATTTTCCACCACACACACACCAATGAGGCCTGATGTTAGGGGGATCTCCCTCTGCACAGTAATGTTGAGAAGATCCCCACATTCTGCGCAGCGATGATGCCTGCTAGAATATCTGGCACTCCGCATCTGTTTTGGWAAAAAGCTGAGGGATAGGCCTGGAGAAATGTAACCACTCAAATKTATAGCCGGAGCTATGGGTGCAGGGACTGACCATCCATATCAAAATTACACTTAATGTTTTGATGCTTTGCMGTATTTGTTTACAAACAATGGTGTAAAACAAGATTATATTTTGGGCTCTGATGGGGGTATGACCAATGGTGTATATAAACACTTCATTGCTGATGCTATGCATTGGCCATTGAGAGGCTTTGAAGCCACTAGTTGGCCATATTGGCACTCCCCAGTGGGAGCAGTCTTCTGCAGGAATGAATGGAAATCTACAGTATTTCAATTAAATGTTTCAAGGACAAAATTACATGTTTAAGTATTTTTTGTTGTATTGGGCATCGTACCATTAGTAATCTAAAACAATACTTGAAGTAAAATGTTATATATATATATATACACACACTACATGACCAAAAGTATGTGGACACCTGCTTCTCAAACATCTCATTCCAAAATCATGGGCATTAATATGGAGTTGGTCCCCCCTTTGCTGCTATAGCAGCCTCCACTCCTCGGGGAAGGCTTTCCACTAGATGTTGGAACATTTCTGCAGGGACTTCCATTCAGTCACAAGTGAGGTTGGGCGATTAGGCCTGGTTCGCAGTCGGCGTTTCAATTCATCCCAAAGGTGTTTGATGGAGTTGAGGTCAGGGCTCTGTGCAGGCCAATCAAGTTCTTCCACACAAATCTTCAAATCATTTTTGTATGGACCTCACTTTGTGCACGGGGGTATTGTCATGCTGAAACAGGAAAGGGCCTTCCCCAAACTGATGACACAAAGTTGGAAGCGTTAAGATTTCCCTTCACTGGAACCAACGGGCCTAGTCCTAACCATGAAAAACAGCCCTAGACCATTATTCCTCCTCCACCAAACAGTATAGCTGGCACTATGCATTAGGGCAGGTAGCGTTCTCCTGGCATCCGCCAAACCCAGATTTGTCTGTTGGACTGCCAGATGGTTAAGTGTGATTCATCACTCCAGATAACGCATTTCCACTGTGCCAGAGTCCAATGGCGGCGAGCGTTACACCACCCCAGCCGCCGCTTGGCATTGCGCTTGGTGATCTTAGGCTTGTGTATGGCTATTTGGCCATAAAAACCCTTTATTTTAAGCTCCCGACTAACAGTTCTTGKGCTGACGTTGCTTCGAGGCAGACTGGAACTCGGTAGTGAGTGTTGCAACCAAGGACAGACGATTTTTACGTGCTTCAGCACTCAGCAGTCCCATTCTGTGAGCTTGTGTGGCCTACCACGTCGCGGCTGAACAGTTGTTGCTCCTTGATGTTTCCACTTCACAATAACAGCAGCAGGGCAGGGCAGAAATATGACAAACGGACTTGTTGGAAAGGTGGTATCCTATGACAGTGCCACGTTGAAAGTCACTGAGCTCTTCAGTAAGGTCATTCTACTGCCAATGTTTGTCTATGGAGATTGCATGGCTGTGTGCTCGATCTTATACCTGTCAGCAATGGGTGTGGCTGAAATAGCCAAATCCACTAATTTGAAGGATCCACATACACTCAAAAGTTTGGACACACCTACTCATTCCAGGGTCTTTATTTGTACTATTTTCCACATTGTAGAATAATAGTGAAGACATCAACTATGAAATAAAACATATGGAACCATGTAGTAACCAAAAATGTTAAACAAATCAAAATATATTTTATATTTGAGATTCTTCAAAGTAGGCACTCTTTGCCTTGATGACAGCTTTGCACACTCTATTTCCAAATGCCTGAAGGTACCACGTTCATCTGTACAAACAATAGTACGTAAGTATAAACACCATGGGACCACGCAGCCGTCATACCGCTCAGGAAGGAGACACGTTCTGTCTCCTAAAGATGAACGTACGTTGGTGCGAAAAGTGMAAATCAATCCCAGAACAACAGCAAAGGACCTTGTGAAGATGCTGGAGGAAACGGGTACAAAAGTATCTATATCCACAGTAAAATGAGTCCTATATCAACATAACCTGAAAGGCCGCTCAGCAAGGAAGAAGCCACTGTTCCACAACCACCATAAAAAGCCAGACTATAGTTTGCAACTGCACATGGGGACAAAGATCGTACCTTTTGGAGAAATGTCATCTGGTCTGATGAAACAAAAATAGAACTTCTGGCCATAATGACCATCGTTATGTTTGGAGGAAAAGGGGGGAGGCTTGCAAGCCGAAGAACACCGCCCCAACCGTGAAACACGGGGATGGCAGCATCATGTTGTGGGGGTGCTTTGCTGCAGGAGGGACTGGTACACTTCACAAAATAGATGGCATCATGAGGTAGGACAATGATGTGGATATATTGAAGCAACATCTCAGACATCAGTCAGGAAGTTAAAGCTTGGTCGCAAATGGGTCTTCCAAATGGACAATGACCCCAAGCATACTTYCAAAGTTGTGGCAAAATGGCTTAAGGACAACAAAATCGAGGTATTGGAGTGGCCATCACAAAGCCCTGACCTCAATCCAATGGAAAATTTGTGAGCAGAACTGAAAGCATGTGCGAGCAAGGAGTCCTACAAACGTGACTCAGTTACACCAGCTCTGTCGGGAGGAATGGGCCACAATTCACCCAACTTATTGTGGAAAGCTTATGGAAGGCTACCCGACACGTTTGACCCAAGTTAAACAATTTAAAGGCAATGCTACCAAATACTAATTGAGTGTATGTAAACTTCTGACCCACTGGGAATGTGATGAAAGAAATAAAAGCTGAAATATCATTCACTACTATTATTCTGACATTTCACATTCTTAAAATAAAGTGGTGATCCTAACTGACCTAAGACAGGGAATTTTTACTATGATTAAATATCTATGAAATACATTTAAACTCAGTTTTTCACAATTCCTGACATTTAATCCCTTTAAAAATTCCCTGTCTTAGGTCAGTTAGGATCACCGCTTTATTATGTCAGAATAATAGTAGAGAGAATCATCAATTGGTGATCAACTAGATTCAGGACAAAAMAWWWWWTTTAGCGGATGGTCATAATTTCACATTTGGAGACTGCAAATTGACTGCAAGAAGCTCAAACAGATATAATATTAGACTAAAAACATAATTTCAAACCTTACTTAAATTTGTATATGATCACATACACGGATTGTACAAAACATTAGGAACACCTGCTCTTTCCCTGACAGACTGRCCAGGTGAAAGCTATGATCCCTTATTGATGTYACCCGTTAAATCCACTTCAAGATKAAAGGGAGGAGACCGGGAGGAGCCTTGAGACAACATTAAGAACACCTTCCTAACATTCCACAGGAATGCTGGCCCATGTTAAATCTTTTGTCTATGTCTCAATTATCAAGGTTTAAAAATCTTTATTGAATCTGTCTACTTCATTCATCTCCACTGATTTGAAGTGGATTTAGCTATTGACACCAATAACGGATCATAGCATTCACCTGGTCAGTCGATCGTGGAAAAAGCAGGTGTTCATGTTTTTGCAAACTCAGTTGAACAACACAGCAGCATGTTTTGTTATTTCTGTATAACTAAAAATCGCCAACGAAGTTAGCWCTTTTAAGGGGTCAGTGGAAAGAATGTTAGTTGTCCCCAGTTTGTGGGCGTGTTSGAGGGGAATTCATTTTTATGAATATCAACTCCAAGTATCAAAACGGAACACAGCTGATAAATGCATGGTTACACGAACGTCAGTAGCTATGTTTCCATCCAATTGGCAACAGAATTTCATGAGAATATAAAAACAATATACGCATTTTCCCACCAGATTTTTCATTTGCAGATACRAGGCTGTGCGTGATGACGTAAAGGACAAAATACCCTTTGCGGTTAAATTCCCACGTACCAAATKAAAAATGCAAGGTTAAATGKGTTTCCATCGCATTTAACACTACTGATTGATTTCTCGCTGGTATTGGTACGTGCTAGTGCACGTATAGCCTAATGACATTATTATGGACAAAAGAGCAAGATTATTTGTATTTGTCAAACGGTTACCAATCATCGATCATCGATGATCATGTCACCAGAATAAGACCCTCGATATTTATTGGAAAGGAGCATCACGTTTATCACCTTGCACTTCCACCACCCTGTGAAGTTCATCATTTATTTAATCCGTAGACTAATACACTGCATGCATTCCCGACGAGACGTAGTGGGAAGACCAGACAACATGTCATCACGTGCTCCAAATGTACTTTGATAATATTATTTTATCAATWTTTGCGCATAAAATCGTTCCCAYYGAAATATACCATAATTAATTTTAACGACACAAAAAGATACCACCTTATCTAGCGTGTTTTGTTTTGTTGAAATTTAGAAAGTTTACCGAAAATATGTTTCCATCAGGCCTGTCATTAAAAAAAAAAATATTCGACATGTGTTTTACTCGCATACACGAGTTGGATGGAAACCTGGTTAGACACAATCGTCATTTGGTCAGTCAATGCGTCACAATCCAGTGAACAGGGTTTATGAATGTTTCATATCTTTCCAGTTCTTCAGGATGAATTGAGATGTATTTCATTGTAAACTACTGCACAACTGAAAATGGCCTGTGACAAAGTGCTCTATCCACCACTGGAGGTCACTGTTGACTAAAGTTTAAACTCTTCTGCCTCGAGAGAAAACAGAGCGGAAGAGAGCGGAAATCTGTCCAAAATAAATCCTATGGGTTTATTTGGACCTAAACACGTCTGCCTTCCCGCCTTTGGAACGACTCCCATTGTTAGGGCGAAGACATGAGCATCTCGTCATGATATACAGATCTCTGTAGAAAATCGAGCATTCGGGAGCAGTTGAACTAACTGCATGTTAATCTGGAGCAGCGATAGAATACAATCATGAGTGGTTATCAAGCAATTTCTGAAGTCACTATTACTTAGCGCATTGCTACCAACTGCCTTGTGAAAACTCATTGTCCATCTTTTTGGTTTTTAATCAATAGTTTAATAAATTGTCCTGTGTGCAGGTTAAAGTGAAATGGACAAATAAGATTGCTTTGTGTGTTTTTGTCTTTCTCGATGTGTACACAAACTACGAGGCCATGGCCATTCCTGATGTACCCATTGCCATTTCTAATTATATTAAAGGCCCAGTGCACTCAATTCTGTTTTGCTGTGTTTTGTATCATATTGTACAACAGTTGATGAAACTAACACTGTAAAATAATATATTTTTAATTGATCAGTGTTATTTCCTGATAGTTGCTGGTTGAAAATAGCATCTACACAGCAAGTTTATTATAGTAAAACAAACCAAAACTAATGATAAACTATTTAGTAAACAAATAAAATAATGAACAAACCTGTTTGGAAAAACGAAAGCTATACGGTAACTATTCATCTTTAACTCCAAAACTAACTAAAATAAAAACTTTAAAAATATATATTTTTTTTACTTTGGGCAAAAATCGAATGGGTTTTTCAATGAAGGTTTCAAGCTTTTTGTGGGTGTTCAAGCTACTGAAGTTAGTGTATAAATGCAGCCTAATGTTTAGGTTGTTTCTAACGTACTGATACAAGTGGAAGCATGTGACATTCTGGTAACTTTGAGAAAAAAACTATTTTATATCCGCGTTGTGCCTGTTGTTCACACGTGTATCCGCCCTCTCATTGGCTAGAATATCCCCGCCGGATCCCACCTCCTCACAGCTTTTGCAGACATTTATTCCCATTGTTAGAGCRGTCAGTCCAGTATGTTGTCAGTATATAGATATTTGATCAGTATCACTAGCTATTGAATTAGTTTATTTTTCCAGAAGGAACTTCAGTTGTTAGCTATCSTGTTCTATTAGTTATCACTAGCTARCAAGGAAAATTTGGCTAGGTAGCCAACTTAAATTCTTCTTACATGTACATTGGATTCGTGTAAACATACACAATATAAAGTTTCCTGGCTTCCACCATATTTTTTTGCACCAGTCTCAGCGCTATTCCTTTTAAATCCAAGTCACATTGAGATTGACTTAATCATTTAAACCTAATCTATGACCTGACAAATCACTTTATGTATTACTGCCTCCCAGTTRCAAGAAGACATCCTCAAAAAACTATGCAACACAAATGTCTCCAACACATGCTTTCTGTCCCTAACACCAAATAATATCAAAGCGAAATATTTAAATTGTACAAATAAAACTAAATTAAAAACTAGCAAATCACTGAAACGAAACCGAATTTAAAATAAAAATCTAAAAACACAAAACTATAAACACTGTTCACCGTAACCAGCAGTATTCATCTAGAAATTAAGTGGCCACCTATTCTCACCATAGATTCAAAACCACACACAAATGAAGTCTTCTGGAGTAAAAGCACTGATGGCACACCATTCCAGGATTAAGCCTCCATCTAGGACTATAATCCCTAACTGGATAATCTTCACCACAGAATGCCTTAACCATAGAAATAGAATGGGGCCGTCCCCATGGTAAAATGGGTGGAATGGCGACCGTTGAGTGTACCCATAGGAGCAAAGCAGGAAGTGTACCCATCAATCTGTGCTGTGATTTTTTTGAATCAACTCAACTGACATTACAAAAAAATATATTCAATTGCATGAGCCACATCAATTAGCATAATTTGAATGAACATTATACACTACCATGGAAATTATTGCAACACAATACCAGGCAGCCATTGCGAGTGTACTCATGAGTTTACCAGTCAAATTGCCAGGGTTAGAGGTTCCAAGTCTGTTCTATTCATTATATTTCTATAGCCTTAACTACCAGTTATTACCTATTAGCATAACTCCCATTTGTGTATGGAGAGCTTGGTAAGCCCTCACAAACAGACATGCCAGAGCATCACAATTCCCTTCGACCTCCTACTGCTCTTTGCCACTCAGTCATGGAAGACTGAGTGGCATGGTTTCACTGGATCAAAACACTGATACAGTGCATTCGGAAAGTATTCAGACCCCTTGACTTTTTCCACATTGTATTACGTTACAGCCTTATTCTAAAATGTATTACATAATTTTTTTCTCTCATCAATCTACACACACTATCCCATAATGACAAAGCGAAAACAGGTTTTAGAAATCTTTCCAWATTCATAAAAAATAAAAAAACAAATACCTTATTTACATAACTATTCAGAGCCTTTGCTCAAAATTGAGCTCAGGTGCATCCTGTTTCCATTGATGTTTCTACAACTTGATTGGAGTCCACCTGTGGTAAATTCAATTGATTGGACATGATTTGGAAAAGCACACACCTGTCTATATAAGGTCCCACAGTTGACTGCATGTCAGAGCAAAAACCATGGTCGAAGGAATTAGAGTCGAAGGTCCGTAAAGCTCAGAGACAGGATTGTGTCGAGGCAAAGAACTGAGGAAGGGTCCCAAAATATTTCTGCAGCATTGAAGGTCCCCAAGAATGCAGTGGCCTCCATCATTCCTAAATGGAAGAAGTTTGGAACCACCAAGACTCTTCCTGGAGCTGGCCTCCCGGCCAAACTTAGCAATCGAGGGAGAAGGGCCTTGGTCAGGGAGATGACCAAGAACTCGGTGGTCACTCTGACAGAGTTTTAGAGTTCCTCTGTGGTGATGGGAGAACCTTCCAGAAGGACAGCCAATGTCTGCAGMACTCCACCAATCAGGCCTTAATGGTAGAGTTGCTAGACAGAAGCCGCTTCTCAGTAAAAGGCACATGACAGCCCGCTTGAAGTTTGCCAAAAGGCACCTAAAGGACTCTCAGACCATGAGAAACAAGATTCTCTGGTCTGATGAAGCCAAGATTGAACTCTTTGGCCTGAATGTCAAGCGTCAAGTCTTGAGGAAACCTGGCACCATCCCTACGGTGAAGCACGGTGGTGGCAGCATCATGCTTTGGGGATGTTTTTCAGCTGCAGGGACTGGGAGACTAGTCAGGATCGAGGGAAAGATGTTCAGAGATACTTGACGAAAACCTGCACCAGAGCGCTCAAGACTTCAGACTGGGGTGAAGATTCACCTTCCAACAGGACAACAACCCTATGCACACAGCCAAGACAACGCAGGAGTGGCTTCGGGACAAGTCTCAGCCCGGACTTGAACCCGATCGAACATCTCTGGAGAGACCTGAAAGTAGCTGTGCAGCGACACTCCCCATCCAACCTGACAGAGCTTGAGAGGATCTGCAGAGAAGAATTGGAGAAACTCCCCAAATACAGGTGTGCCAAGCTTGTAGGCTGTAATCGCTGCCAAAGGTGCTTCAACAAAGTAAAGTAAAGTGTCTGAATACTTATGTAATATCAGTTTGTTTTTTGTGTAAATTTGCTAAGATTTCTAAAAACCTGTTTTTGCTTTGTCATTATGTGTAGATTGAGGGAAAAAATATTCAATTTTAGGAGAAAGCTGTAATGTAACTGTGGAAAAAGTCAAGGGGTCTGAATACTTTCCGAATGCACCGTATGTACTCTCTCTCTGGGTTCAAATGCTATTTCAAATATCTCAATTACTTTCACATACATTCRAAGTAAGTATTCAGATATCTTTTATTTGAAAAGACAAGTAGTTTAATATTATGTATTTGGGAATACTCCAATTCTTAGACTGAAATACACTCCCATGCATTTAACCCAGGTGTTTGACAATAGTATTTGAAAATACTATCAAATACAATTTGGCAGACCAATTGGTTTTTACAAATAATATAAGTACTTGTTTTGGGCTGTCTATTTGAAAATACAAAGTATTTTAAATATCATATATTCAAGTACTTAATTCAGATATTTCTGGAGAAGTGGATGATTGTGGGAGCAGGCAGGGATTTTTGTAGCTTCATTTCAGATGAGTGGCTAATCACTAAATTACTAATTGCCCCTTTACAGTCTTTAAGTGGGAGGCGAATAAATACATTTTTACACCATGTCTCTTCACTACAGAGAGAATATCCAGAGAATATAACCTCATCCACATATACCCCCTAAATACCTGTCCCTCTATGTCCCTCTTCTCACTCACTGCTACTCTTCATGAGTTTCTGATGTGTAGACTACTTTCATCAATGCCAAAGCCCTGACAGAGCTCATCAATCAGTGTTCAGAGTCAACGGGCTTAAATKAAGTTGCTAGACGGGCAATCCGATATATTGATTTCTGCTGCCCCCCACCCCACACACACACTGCTATAACATAACATGGTGGTAAAAAAAAGGAAGAACTCATGGATGATGTTGACAGTATAATGTTGTCATACATCATAAAGCTGCTTATGCTGTCTGTGTTTATTATTAATAATGCAGTTTATTGTCATCTGTGTGGTGCTACAGCTGAGTTCTGTAGGATTAGCCTAATGCGTTTCTGATTAGTGTAGCGTTGAAGGCCAGGTCACAGGCTGGCCCACTGCTCTCCACAGGTCAGCACAACCATTTGATTGGCTAGGAAGATTGCATCTGGAGTCGCCATGGTGATGGTGCYGAGCTAGGTGACCATACAGTAGGAGCCATAATACATCACCCTGGCAACCACAGTTGAGTGGCAGGGCAGCACACCCTGGGACCTTGTTGTGTGCATGGGACAGAGGGCAGACATATTAGATTTTTGCTGTTAAATGCATTTGAGCTATACAAATATATACAGTACTGTATATACATAGACAGCAACTGCATAAAATCGCAACTTACTCTCGCACATACGCACTGTCACACACACGGCGAGCAGTCTGAAGMGATAAGAGACTCTGAAGGTGGAAATGAGTTTTGGTGCCTGACTGCTCCTGTCTCTCAGGTCATGTGACTAAATCCTCCCGTCATACTAACATGGACAGATAAGACACCTAGCAATCTGCTGTTAAGACTGTGTGGGTGTGTGTGTACGTATGTATTAATGCGTGCATATGTGCATGTGTAGAGCTTATTTGTATAGTGAAGGTCTCTGGTGGCTGTGAGTGGTAATTGGTGGCAGATAAACAGTCGTTTGGAGCGGTGTGTGAATTCACTAATCGGAGAGGGATTTACAATGTGTAGTTTAAAGCTCTTGAGTTCCCTGAGAGATTTGCCAGAGCCATTAGCTGCTGTGTCTGTGCCTTGACTGTGTGAGTGTGCGTGTGCAACTGTGTGTGTGTTCATCTGTGTGTGTGTTCATCTGTGTGTGTGTTCATCTGTGTGTGTGTGTTCATCTGTGTGTGTGTTCATCTGTGTGTGTTTTCCTAGCTTGGCTCTCCTCCAATCTTTGAGAGCTAATTGGAACTAGAATAACATTCCTCAAAGGCCATTCATTTAGTAAGAGGTAATGACTGAGCGTGTGAGAAGCAGAAGAGCCCTAACGATCGGCGCTAACACTGTTTTACTCTGATTTTAACGAGGGGTAATCACTAGGCTGGAGAGTGAGAGGAATAAAAGTGGGGGAAAAGACAAGGAAGCGGCAGCAATTATCTCTTTCAGTGATTATCCCTTCTTTCAGTGACGAGCCCTTCATTCAGTGATGAGTAACAGGCATGTTTCTGCCACTCTGGGCCTGTTAGAAACGCACAGTAACAGCTTTTATTTATAACTGTAGAACATCATAGACACTATAGTACTATATTGTAGTACTGCCACAATACTCCAGATACTGATGCTATACTCCAGACACTAATACTATGCTCCAGATAGTGTCACTATACTCCAGGACACTAATACTATGCTCCAGATAGTGTCACTATGCTCCAATACTGCTTGCTATACTCCGGATACTGCTTCGGCTATACTCCGGATACTCGGCATACTCCGGATACCGCGGCTATACTCCGGATACCGCGCGCTATAACTCCGGATACCGCCGCTATACTCCGGATACCGCGCTTATACTCGATACCGCGCTATACTCCGGATACCGCCGTAGCTGATTTACTCCGGATACCGCCGCTATACTCCGGATACCGCGCTATTTACTCCGGATCCGGGCTATACTCCCGATACCGCGGCTATACTCCGGATACCGCCTGCTATACTCGGATACCGCTGCTATTACTCGGTACCGCTGCATATACTCCGGATTACTGATACTCCGAGATACCTGTCTATACTCTGATACTGTCCTATTACTCTGGATACTGCGGCTATACTCCGGATACCGCCGCTATACTCCGGATACTGCCGCTATACTACAGACACTGATTCTATACTCCAGATACTGCTGCTATACTCCAGATACTGCTGCTATACTCCAGACACTGATRCTATACTCCAGATACTGCTGCTATACTCCAGATACTGCTGCTATACTCCAGACACTGMTRCTATACTCTAGCTACYGTCACTATACTCCAGCAAATAATACTATACTCCAGATACTGTCACTGTACTGTCAAAATTGATACTATACTACAGACACTGGCATACTGATACAATTCTTTTAGTACTATCATTATATTACTGTCGCTGGAGGAGATGGCTGCCGTTTTGCAGGCTCCTAACCAATTATGTTTTTGTGTGTTTTTTCACGTTGTTTTAACTTATTTTGTACATAAGGTTTCTGCCACCGTCTCTTATGACCGAAAAGAGCTTCTGGATATCAGAACAACGATTACTCACCTCGTACTGGACAAAGATTTTTTCTATAACGAGTTGGACACGAAGAATTTACTTCAAAACACCGGACAAGGTCCAAATCCCTGTAATTTGCATGAAGAAGAGGCRGAGATATAGGGGACGCAGGTCGGGGTGCCTTGTAAGAATTTGTTGGTGAGTGGGTAACCCGCCTCTGCCATCAGCCCTATTAGCCAACGTGCAATCATTGGAKAATAAACTGGATGAGCTCCAATCAAGACTATCCTACCAACGGGACATCAAGAACTGTAATATCTTATGTTTCACAGAGTCTGAACAACAACATGGATAACATACAGCTGACTGGGTTTTCCRTGCATCGGCAAGATAGAACAGCTGCCTCCGGTAAGACCAGGGGTGGTGGTCTGTGTTTATTTGTCAACAGCTGGTGCAACAAATCTAATATTAAGGAAGTCAATGTTTTGCTCCCCTGAGGTAGAGTATCTCATGATAAGCTGTAGACCACGCTATTTACCTAGAGTTTATCAATATTTTTCTCKAGCTGTTTATTTACCACCACAAACCGATGCTGGTACGAAGACCGCACTCAACGAGCTGCATAAGGTCATAAGCAAACAAGAAAATGCTCATCCAGAGGCGCCGCTCCTAGTGGCCATTTCACTTTAATGCCGGGAAACTTAAATCTGTTTTACCTAATTTCTACCAACATGTTACATGTGCAACCAAAGGGRAAAAAACTCTAGACCACCTTTAATCCACACACAGAGACGCGTACAAAGCTCTCCCTCGCCCTCCATTTGGCAAATCTCACCATAACTCTATCCTCCTGATTCATCTGATGGCATTAAGGAGTACACCACATCAGTCACCGTCTTTCATCAATAAATGCATCGATGACGTCGTCCCCACAGTGACCGTACGCACATACCCCAACGAGAAGCCATGGATTACAGGCAACATCCGCACTGAGCTAAAGGGTAGAGCTGCCGCTTTCAAGGAGCGGGACTCTAACCCGGACGCTTATAATAAATCCCGTTATGCCYTCCGACTAATCATCAAACAGGCAAGCGTCAATACAGGACTATGATTGAATCGTACTACACCGGCTCCGATGCTCGTCGGATGTGSCASGGCTTGCAAACCATTACAGACTACACAAAAGGGAAGCACAGCCGAGAGCTGCCCAGTGACACRAGCCTACCAGACGAGAAACTGCTTCTATGCCTGCTTCGAGGCAAATAACACTGAAACATGCATGAGAGCACCAGCTGTTCCGGAAGACTGTGTGATCAGCCGGCTCTCGCGCAGCTGATGTGAGTAGGACCTTTAACAGGTCAACATTCACAAGACGCAGGGCCAGATGGATTATGAGGACGTGTACTGCGGCATGCGCTGACCAACTGGCAAGTGTCTTTGCTGACATTTTCAACCTCTCCTTGTCTGAGTCTGTAATACCAACATGTTTCAAACAGACAGCATAGTCCCTAGCTCAAGAACACCAAAGTAACCTGCCTAAATGGCTTCCGACCCATAGCACAACACATATGTAGCCATGAGTGCTTTAAAAGGCTGGTAATGGCTCACATCAACACATTATCCCAGAAACCCTAGACCCACTCCAATTTGCATACCGCCCCAACAGATCCACAGATGATGCAATCTCATTGCACTCCACACTGCCTTTCCCCACCTGGACAAAAGGAACACCTATGTGAGAATGCTATTCATTGACTACAGCTCAGCGTTCAACACCATAGTGCCCTCAAAGTCATCACTAAGCTAAGGACCCTGGGACTAAACACCTCCCTCTGCAACTGGATCCTGGACTCCTGACGGGCCGCCCCCAGGTGGAAGGGTATGTAACAACACATCTGCCACGCTGATCCTCAACACGAGAGTCCCTGTTCACCCTATGACTGCATGGCCAAGCACGACTCCAACACCATCATTAAGTTTGCMGACGACAACAGTGGTAGGCCTGATCACCGACAATGATGAGACAGCCTATAGGGAGGAGGTCAGAGACCTGGCAGTGTGGTGCCAGGATAACAACCTCTCCCTCAACGTGATCAAGACAAAGGAGATGATTGTGGACTACAGGAAAAGGAGGGCCGAACACGCCCCCATTCTCATCGACGGGGCTGTAGTGGAGCAGGTTGTGAGCTTCAAGTTCCTTGGTGTTCACATCAACAACTAACTATTATGATCCAAACACACCAAGACAGTTGTGGGCACGACAACGCCTATTCCCCCTCAGGAGACTGAAGAGATTTTGCATGTGTCCTCAGATCCTCAAAAAGGATTTGAGGACCGTCTGTTACGGTCACTGCTCGGCCTCCGACCGCAAGGGGCTACAGAGGGTAGTGYGYAYGGCCCAGTACATCACTGGGGCCAAGCTTCCTGCCATCCAGGACCTCTATACCAGCTGGTGTCAGATGTAGGCCCTAAAAATTGATGGTTGCTGATAATGGGCCTCTGTACACCTATGTAGATATTCCATAAAAAAATCTGCCGTTTCCAGCAACAATAGTCATTTACAACATTAACCATGTCTACACTGTATTTCAGATCAATTAGATTTTATTTTAAATGGACAAAAAAAATTGCTTTTCTTTCAACAACAATGACATTTCTAAGTGACCCCAAACATTTGAACGGTAGTGTACATCACAAAGAGCGAGATGGAGAGAGAAAATGACTGAGTCATTAGGAAGACAGTGAGGATGATTGGTAGAGAGAACAGTAGCAGAGAGGGCAGTAGCAGAGAGGGCAGTAGCCATTGAAACGCCAAAGGAGCTTGTAGAGCATTTAGTGAGGGCAAAGGCAGCATCGATTCACCAGCTCTAATCTGGCAGCAGTGTGAGAGAGATGGAGAGTCAAGAGATGAGACTGGGAGGGAGGATAGAGAGAAGGGGGGGATGGAGAGAGAAGGGGGTGGATGGAGAGAGATTGCAGATGATAATGGAGGCAGGCCCAGGGTCTGTCTCCACCTTAACTCACCCTCTCCAGGAGTGATGGAGTCAGCAGAGCGTTCCCCCTCCTATTCGCCTCCGGGCTGCCCTCCCCTCCCGCTCTTCTCCCCAGTTTATCACCGCTTCTCCACACGAAGGATTTCACTAAACTCACTAAGCGGAAAATGGAGGTCAGTGGAGGAGCCGCAAGAGTTTCATCGGAGAGACATCCATATGCAGAGATGCACGCAGACACAGGTGCACTCTTGTAGTGCATGCAAACACACACACAAAYATACAGATATTTTCACTGACTAGTTACAATTAAATGTAGTTAATACATTTATGATTATCATAATATCATCAGGATGATTATTTGCGGTGTAACATTAACAGATGTCTGGTTCACCTACACTAATATCACCTCAGAGGCAGAATCATGGGGAATTTTTGGAATATTTCATAGAGGGAGATGACATTTATTTTMACAGAAGGACAAACGTTTGTTTTATCAGAATCAGAGGATTACGCAAATCAGATCTGATCTGTGGCTGTGTGAAATCCCATAAAATAAATTAAAATAAAAGTGTCTGAGATTACTTTGAGATTAGCGACGTCGCGCGCACATATTTTACAGATTAAAACCCTCGAAATTTGGGCCCTGGGGAGTGTCTGCTGGGCTCAGGCTCCATAGCTGTTGGGGCATAATTAACCAAGGTTTCACATCATTTAGMTGACTGAGTTGGTGTCGCGCGGGAGAACGCCAAGGCTAAACACAGAGATGAGAGATTATCGGAGAGACGGCAGGGTTTTCATGTCTTTTGTGCTCAATCAAAAGTTTCAACCTTTCATCTCTTGTCAAGGGTGTTTTATGTTGATGAAACATTGATTCTCAAGTCTGATGTGAGAAGCGATAAGTATCTATCTGCACAGTCCTATATCGTGTGAATGTCATTGGATTTATGTTTAGGCTACTCACTGTGTGTGTGTGTGTAGCAGAAATCAATATATCGGATTGCCCGTCTAGCAACTTCATTTAAGCCCGTTGACTCTGAACACTGATTGATGAGCTCTGTCAGGGCTTTGGCATTGATGAAAGTAGTCTACACATCAGAAACTCATGAAGAGTAGCAGTGAGTGAGAAGAGGGGCATAGAGGGACAGGTATTTAGGGGGTATATGTGGATGAGGTTAAATTCTCTGGATATTCTCTCTGTAGTGAAGAGACATGGAGTAAAAATGGATTTCTTTGCCTCCCACTTAAAGACTGTAAAGGGGCAATTAGTAATTTGGTGATTAGCCACTTATCTGAAATGAAGCTACACAATCCCTGCCTGCTCCCACAATCATCCAYTGCTCCAGAAAGCCTCCTGACAGTAGACCAGTTAATAACGGCATCATTCTCACAGCCAGCTGATTACACTAATCGCCTCAGTAGTGAAGAAATGAGAGAAGGAAGAGAACATAGAAAGACAGAGAGAGGAAGACAGACAGAGAGGGAGACAGAGACAGAGAGAGAGAGAGGAAGATAGAGAGATGAAAGAGGAAAAAGGTTATTAAAGTTTCAAACTAGCATTATTTTTTCTCTCCATCTGATGCTCTCCTTTCCTCAGACATTTATAGACTGCCATTAACACGACATTCACACACAGTATATGGCATAATTATTAGCCTACAAAGCAGCAAATTAAGATAGGATTTTATATGGCTCATGAGATTTGTCTGACAGAGGTGCTTTAGTGGTACAGTATCCACAGCTGTTACTTGATTAAGATGAGAATGTGAAATGTGAATCCTMTTTTGCATTTGACTAAATTAGGCTTTTGGGGATTGACTTAATATTAATAGGAAGTTACTGTGGAAGGGTGTCGAGCGGTAGTACCTTCTCTGGGATTTGGAGGGCTCTGAATACATCTTTTTTTCTTTCCCTGAAATAAATTGTCAATTTCACATGCACATACACACAGCTGGCAGACATATTATAGACAAACACACCACACACTCTCCCTTCACAAAACCAGCACCGAAACAAACACCACACACACTCCCTTCACACAACCAACACACACACACACACACACACACACACACTTTTCCTCTACCTTTATCTGTATCCCATTGAATAACTCTCTGATGCTTTCCATATTCCATCTGAGGGATTATCACGGCTTACCCAGAATCCCCGGCTCCTGATTATCCTGCGTGTTGACAGGACTGAGTTGTGCTATCAGCCGTGTGCAGCGTGGGGAGGTGTGGAAGCAGGGCTGGAAGAGGGCGATGGGAGGAAGACAGAGGTGTACAGAGCCAGCCAGGTGTTTCTGTCAGATACCCGCAGCTCAATCAGCTCTGATCAGCCCAGTATGGTTCAGCGCCTCAGGTGGGAGACAGCGCTAAGCTCATTAGCCTGCTAACACTTCCACTGTCACAGTGTTACTGGCCGAACAACAAAGCAGAGAGAGGAACGTATGGTACACCTGGGAGAGACAGGAGAGTGAACAGCAGCTCAGAGCAACATCTAGATTGTAGATGTTCAATGGATTCTATTCTGTCCATCATTTAGGTTCCATCCCTGCCTTCATCTCTCTCTCTCTCTCTCTCTCTCTCTCTGAAGATAACATGATCCTAGAATGTTGTGAAAGCCCTGCTGTGCTGCATTCAGTACTGTGCTACTGTTCTTTGTTTGAGACATATATTGGACACAAGTAGTGGGAGACTGACTGACACAGCGAGAACACCTTTGGTGTGCCATGGGGATAAATGAGATTATGGATTTGAGAGAGATTTGGAGAATAATCCTTCCGGATATCAGAGAGGGGCAGCATTGGCACAGATCAAAAGGGGACTCTGAGTACAGATGGATGGAATTTAGGCTTGACATTTTCCATTTGCTCAGAGAATCAGTGGAATTGCATCACCTTGCCCCGTGTAATTGTCAGATAAGMCTAAATACTGTCCTGATTCAGTCTAGTTGGTGTAATTGTCAGATAAGACTAAATACTGTACTGACAGTCTAGTTGCCATGGTTGTTACTACAGTACTTAGCAGTAGATTTGTCTTCATTTAACACTGATTCCATGTACACAGCTTGTCAAGTTTAGGGTACCTTGTACTTCATCTGTACTACGGCCCAAGTGCCCTAAGCAGGGCTCCACACTCCTTCTGCAAGCACACAAACATGCACGACAGGTACACACACAAACATTGCATTGTACACTTCTGTACTTATGACAGATAAACTGACGTACACGTCCATGCAACCGAACACACACACACTGTCTCCCATTGCGGATGTAGCCAGTCTCACTGCCCTCTCTCTAGAAAGTAGAGCAGCTCATTATTCAAGCTGTCAGAGTAGCAGCAGCTCCGCCTCCACTTCCCCCTGGAAGCCCTTCTCTAATGGACATTAGCTTGCAAATTAACCTCCACACCGTCGCCTTAATGATCATTGCTTTAGCATTAACCTACAATCGCTACTGTGCTAATGCACCTACCTTCAACACCTGGTGGCCGTCTGCTCTGCCGTGCTCCGCTAATGAAGCCTTCCCAGAGGCCTCATCCAGACCTTTATGTTCTCAACATCATTAGCCTCAACACATACTTAACGCCCCACTGGATAATGTCTCTGCCATTGAAGAGCTTCTATAGAACATCTAGATTCTAACTACAGCAATGAGTGCCGTCTGACACTCTCACCCATATCCGATCAGTCATCTCTACATGGGAGATTCCACACCAGCGTAGGCGGAAAAAATTATGGGTGTCTCAGATTATTCTGACAATTCTCACATAAAAACTTCATTGGGGGGGACGTTTGACTTGTTTACATTTGTAATCACCATTTTTTTGTTTTTTAAATCAGGATGAAAATGGCCATCTTAAATCTAATCCATGCCTCCTGTAAGACCCTATGATCCGTGAACTATACACAATACCGACATCTTGGTGTCATCTAATACCTTGTAGTGTGCTTCTAAGCTAATATGGAGTATGTCTAGATCCGAATAACACCTTTTCATGTTCATTTATTACATTACAAATATCTTAAAAAGATACCCTTTTGAATTTAGTTCATTTTAAGACATTGTTTAGAATAAATATACATCAAATTGGCTCTCTGCTAATTCTGAAGGTATCATACAATGTTATGAGCCCCACCAACAGTGAATGGGAAAATGGATTCAAAGGGAACTCCTCTGCTGGTGATTTCTGAATGGGCAATCCTAAAGAGACCTGTGATTTGGTTAATGACCTAAATATCAATTGTCTATTATATATAAAATGGTCATATCATTAAAAGTACCAAGAGCCCACTCTGGAAATTTGATGTGTATGAAGAGTATATAGTTAAAAAATTCTGCCTACGCTGGCGTGGAATCATGTCATATGATGAGCTAGACCCCGGGTATTCAACCGGAGGTCCGCGTGAGGTTAATGAAGGGGTACGAGGAAAAAAAGCCCACACAAAACAAGATGCGGCCGGAGAACAAGGCTGACGTTTTACGTATTCCTAACCAATTGTTGTTTTTTGTATTTCTTGTGTTGTTTGTAACTTATTATTTTACTTATTTTGTACATAATGTTGCTGCTACCGTCTCTTATGACCGAAAATAACTTCTGGGCATCAGGAACTGTGATTACACACACACGACTGCGGAATCCTTTTTTTCCTTTAACAATCTGCACGTGAATGATATACTGCTTTCCTGGAACAGGCCCAGATCCCCGTCATTTGTGTGAAGAGAAGGCAGAGAAAGAGGCCAGAGGGCCGTCTGCCTTCTGAGAATTTGTAGGCAATCTAATAAACCCCCCTTCCTTCCATTCTGCTAGCAAACGTATAACTTCGGGAAAATAAAATTGATGACCCTATGCGGAGATTAAATACCAACGGGACATTCAAAACTGTAATATCTTATGATTCACAGAGTCGTGGCTGAACGACGACATTATCAACATACAGTGGCTGGTTATAAGCTGCATCGACAGGACAGAACAGCGGGCGTCTGGTAAGACAAGCGTCGGCGGACTATGTATTTTTGTAAAAACAGCTGGTGCATGATATCTTAGGAAGACTCGAGGTTTTGCTCGCCTGAGGTAGAGTATCTCAGTCTACGCTGTAGACCACACTATCTACCAAGATATTTTCATTGTATTTCTCATAGCTGTCTACATAGCACCACAGACTGATGCTGGCACTAAAGACCGCACTGAATGAGCTGTATTCCGCCATAAGCCAACAGGAAACACTCACCCAGAAGCGGCGCTTCCTAGTAGCCGGGGACTTTAATGCCAGAGAAACTTAATATCGCTCTTATTACAATTTCTATCAGCATGTTAAATGTGCAACCAGAGGGGGGGGGGGGGGGGGGACGACAGCTTTACTCCACACACAGAGCGCATAATAAAGATCTCCCTCGCTCTCCATTTGAAAATCTGATCAATATTCTTTCTTCTGATTCCTGCTTACAAGCAAAAATTAAAGCAGAGAAGCACCAGTGACTCGATCAATAAAAAAAGTGGTCAGATGAAGCAGATGCATAGCTACAGGCTGTTTTCTAGCACAGACCGGAATATGTTTTCAGATTCCGCCAATGGCATTAAGGAGTACCACCTAATCAGTCATTGGCTTCATCAATATAGTGTATCGATTGACGTCGTCCCCACGTGACCGTGACCTACATTTTTTATTTAACCTTTATTTAACTAGGCAAGTAGTTAAGAAAAATTCTACTCATTATCTCACATGACGCCAAACCCGCCGATGCTGCCAATTGTGCGCCGCCTTATGGGACTCCAATCACACGGATGTGATGCAGCTGGATTTGAAACCAGGACTGCAGATGATGCTCTTGCACTGAGATTGCAGTACCTTAGACAGCTGCGCACTCGTACATACCCCAACAGAAGCCCATGGAATACAGGCAGCATCCGCACTGAGCTAAATGTTAGAGCATCCGCTTTCACAAGATCGGGACTCTAACATGGAAGCTTATAAGAAATAGCATTGCCCTCTGACAAACCATCAACAGGCAAAAGCGTCAATACAGGACTAAGATCGACATCGTACTACACCGGCTCTGAGCTCATCGGATGTGGCAGGGCTTGAAACCATTACAGACTCACAAAGGGAAGCACAGCCGAGCTGCCCAGTGACACGAGCCTACCAGACGAGAAACTGCTTCTATGCCTGCTTCGAGGCAAATAACACTGAAACATGCATGAGAGCACCAGCTGTTCCGGAAGACTGTTGTGATCACGCTTCCCGCAGCTGATGTGAGTAGGACTTTAAACAGGTCAACATTCACAAGACGCAGGGCCAGATGGATTATGAGGACGTGTACTGCGAGCAAGCGCTGACACACTGGCAAGTGTCTTCGCTGACATTTTCAACTTCTCCTTGTCTGAGTCTGTAATACCAACATGTTTCAAGCAGACCAGCATAGTCCCTAGCCCAAAGACACCAAAGTAACCTGCCTAAATGACTTCCGACCCATAGACACACACATCTGTAGCAATGAAGTGCTTTAAAAGGCTGGTAATGGCTCACAACACCATTATTCCAGAAACCCTAGACCACTCAATTTGCATACTGCCCTAACAGATCCACAGATGATGCGATCTCTATTGCACTCCACACTGCCCTTTCCCACCTGGAACCAAAGGAACAACTATGTGAGAATGCTATTCATTGACTACAGCTCAGCGTTCCACACCATAGTGCCCTCAAAACTAATCAATAAGCTAAGGACCTGGACTAAACACCTCCCTCTGCAACTGGATCCAGGTAGTAAGGGTAGGTAACACAGGGTCCCCTCAGATTGTTGTGCTCTAGGCCCCTCCTGTACTCCTTGCCTTCACTCATGACTGCACGGCCAACACCATCATTAAGTTTGCTGATGACACAACAGTGGTAGGCCTGATCACCGACAACAACGAGACAGCCTATAGGGAGGAGGTCCGAGACCTGGCCGTGTGGTGCCAGGACAACAACCTCTCCCTCAACGTGATCAAGACAAAGGAGATGATTGTGGACTATAGGAAAAATAGAACCGAGCACGCCCACATTCTCATCGACGAGGYTGTGGTGSAGAAGTTTGARAGCTTCAATTTCCTTGGTGTCCACATCACCAACAAACTAACATGGTTCAAGCATACCAAGACAGTTGTGAAGAGGGCACGACAAAACCTATCCCCCCTCTGGAGACTGAAAAGATTTGTCATGGGTCCTCATATCCTCAAAAGGTTCTACAGCTGCACCATCGAGAGGATCCTGACTGGTTGCGTCACTGCCTGGTATGGCAAATGCTCGGCCTCCAACTGCAAGGCTCTACATAGGGTAGTGCGTACGGCCCAGTACATCACTGGGGCCAAGCTTCTTGCCATCCAGGACCTCCTACACCAGGCGGTTTCAGAGGAAGGCCCTAAAAAATGTCAGACTCCAGCCACCCTAGTCAAAGAGTGTTCTTTCTGCTACCCCACGGCAAGCGGCACCAGAGCTCCAAGTCTAGGTCCAAGAAGCTTCTAAACAGCTTCTACTCTCAAGCCATAATTCTCCTGAACATCTAATCAAATGGCTACCCAGACTATTTTCATTGCCCCCCCCTTTACACCACTGCTGCTTTCTGTTATCATCTATGTATAGTCACGTTAATAACTCAACCTACATGCACATATTACCTCAACTAACCGGTGCCCCCACACATTGACTCTGTACCGGTACCCCCTTGTGTATAGTTTCGCTATTGTTATTTTACTGCTGCTCTTTAATTCCTTGTTACTTTTATTTCTGATTCTTACTCACATTTTTTTTTTAACTGCATTGTTGATTAGGGGCTTGTAAGTAAGCATTTTACTGTAAGGTCTACACCGGTTGTATTCGGCACATGTGACAAATACAATTTGATTAGAAATTGATATACACACACACACATACTTCAGTTGAAGGCATTCAGTTGTACAACTGACTAGGTATCCCCATTTCCTTCCTACATACCTACTGAGTGCACAAAACATTAGGAACACCTGCTCATTCCATGACAGACTGACCAGGGGAATCCAGGTGAAAGCTATGATCCCTTATTGATGTCAATCCACTTCAAATCAGTTTAGATGAAGGGGAAGAAACAGGTTAAAGAAGGATGTTTTTTGCCTTGAGACATGGATTGTGTGTGTTCCATTAAGAGGGTGAATGGGCAAGACAAAAGATTTAAGTGGCATTGAACGGGGTATGGTAGTATGTGCCCAGCGCACTGGTTTGAGTGTCAAGAACTGCAACGCTACTGGGTTTTTCACACTCAACAGTTTCCCGTGTGTATCAAGAATGGTCCACCACCCAAAGGACATCCAGCCAACTTGACAACTGTGGGAAGCATTGGAGTAAACACGGGCCAGCATCCCTGTGGAACGCTTTCAACACCTTGTAGAATCCATGCCCCGACGAATTGAGGCTGTTCTGAGGGCAAAAGGGGGTGCAAGTCAACATTAAATAGTTGTTCCTAACGTTTTGGCCACTCAGTGTGTGTGTGCGTGTGTGTACACTGACCAAAAATATAAATGAGACCTGTAAAGTGTTGGTCACATGTTTCATGAGCTGAAATAAAAAGATCCAAGAAATATTTCATACGCACTCAAATTTGTTTACATCCCTGTTAGTGAGCATTTCTCCTTTGCCAAGATAATCCATCCACCTGACAGGTGTAGCATTAGAATAAGCTGATTAAACAGCATGATCATTATACAGGTGTACCTTGTGATGGGGACAATAAAAGGCCACTAAMATGTGCAGTTGTGTCACACAACACAATGCCACAGATGTCTCAAGTTGAGGGAGCGTGCAATTGGCATGCTGACTGCAGGAATGTCTACCAGAGCTGTTGCCAGAGAATTGAATGTTCATTTCTCTACCATTAGCCACTGCCAACATCGTTTTAGGTCATTTGGAGGTACTTGCAACCGGCCTCACAACCGCAGACCACRTGTAACCACGCCAGCCCAGGAGCTCCACATCCGGSTTCTTCACCTGCGGGATCGTCTGAGACCAGCCACCCGGACAGCTGATGAAACGGAATAGTATTTCTGTGTAATAAAGCCCGTTTGTGGGGAAAAACCCATTCTGATTGGCCTGGCCTGGGTCCCAAGTGGATGGGCCTATACCCTCCCAGGCCCACCTATGGCTGCATCCCTGCCCAGTCATGTAAAATCCATAGATTAGGGCCTTATGAATTATTTTAAATTGACTGATTTCCTCATTTTTCAACACAGTAAAATCAATGAAATTGTTGCATTTATATTTTTGTTCAGTATAAGTGTATTTTTTCCTCCCTAAGGTCGATTAATATCCCTAGCAACAGAATAAACAAATATTGAATGACGTCATCTATGGTAGAGAAGAGAATACCCTCTTTCTAATATTGAGCAAATTGTCCTCACTGGAGCCAAATATTACTCACTAGAGCTTTGAAAAAGCACCCGATAATAGGTTACCAGTGCAGCAAGTGCCACTGGCTGTCGGTAGGCTTTCTTAGCTTGGACATTAAGTATGGCTAACCTTTGTTTAACCAGCTAAACAGTTGCTCTTAGCGAACATGTGCTTAGTTACCTTTCTAGCTAATAGGCTGTTAAGAGTTCACACTTCCTCTTCCAATCATAATGCTGGAAAGTCTAAATAATAACTACTTACCAAATCTCATTTAAAAAATGTTGATGACTTCTCCTTGCCATTATCATTCACCTGATAAGACAAATTATTATTATTTTTTTTTGCTAATGTATGATGGGGTCCCTGGGTCGCCGGTTTGCCTGAGAGGGGAAGGCAAGAAAAGGTTGAAGACCCCTGAACTAGACGATGCAGTCTGAATATAGGACCTGTTGGATGGAAGGTCATGGCCTTACCGATACAGTTCACTACTTTGGAAGCCAGAGAAAAGACGTTTGTTCGAAGAAAAAAATAACATTTATTGTCTAGTAATTTCTTTCGATTTATATTAGCTAGCATTAAGACCATTTAGTGTTTTTTCCTGGTTAGATTATTTTCCATGTAAAAGACATAGCAAACATTTCTGTTATTTCTAAAGCATTTACTGTAAGAAAAGAAATATATACACTTTTTTACAAACGCTCAACCGATAAAAATACAAAGAGAATAAAACTGAACTAATCACACGATAGCAGACATGTAGGATGGGACACGGTACTAGGGTGAAGAGTCAGTGTGGGGGCTCACGTCTGGCAGAAAAGCAGGCTAGGGTCAGAGGTTAGGGGTCACAAAGGGTAGAGGTCACCAGGCCATTCACATTCTTCGTCTGTCAAAATAAAAACGACAATGCTGTTAATTCGGCATATCTGAGGTTTCGGTCCGCATTTCCATCAGTCATTGTTCTGGGGGCTCTGCCCATGGTAATGAATATAGAATGTCCTGTAGGATATCCTGACCCAGAGTCAGCTGTACGACAGTAGAAAGGTCACGTATATAGAATGTTCTTTAGGATTCCCTGACCAAGGGTCAGATGTAGGACAGTAAAAAGCCACTTTGGTTTGTCAGTGGCCGATCCGCTCACTAGTGCAGTCTAGTAGATGACTTCATAGACAGTGGCCTTCTTATCTCCAGAACCTGTAACTATGTACTTATCATCCACTGAGATGTCACAGCTTAGCACCGAGAGACTCCTTCGACTACAGAAGCGGAGAGAGAGGTAGAGGGGGGGGGGGGTATAGAGCGAAAGATTAGTGAAAGCTTAACACCCAGCCTTGACACAAGATCAAAAAAAACATTGGTAGGTAGGCCGATCGGAGAGAACAGACAGGTGTGTGTGTACCTGGAATATACTGGCTCCGTACGGTGTCCTCCACGCGTTCAGCAGGTTATCCTTCCTGTGCTCACAAACCATTTACCTGGTGGTGGTAGAAAGAGAGAGAGAGAAGAGAAGAAAGAAGAGAAAAAGCTTTAGGAATCACATAAAGCTATGACAGCTAATACTGTAGGGGCCAATACCAGAGTAGAGGGTTATAATCACATCAAGTCAGGATTAGAGCTACTGTATATGAGGACGCATGGAAACAGATGTAGGCTATGGACGGTCAGATATCACCAAGGTCAGATATCAGGTCAGAATGTGGAGAAGAAAAGTTAAACAGAATAAAACAGGAAGTTTAATACATCAGTTCAAAATGGAAAACAAAACCACAGTTCGAAAGCGGAAATTTAACCCGGCAGGTGGCCTAGTGGTTAGAGCGTTGGACTAGTAACGGAAAGGTCGAATCCCTGAGCTGACAAGGTAAAAATCTGTCGTTCTGCGCCCTGACAAGGCAGTTAACCAACTGTTCTAGGCCGTCAGTGTAAATAAGAATTTGCTCTTAACTGACTTGCCTAGTTATATATATATATATATATATATATATATATATAATATATTATATATATATATATATATATATAAAAAAATATTAAAAAAAACAGGATACAGGAGACAAAACACAGCTAACAGATTGTCATACAGTCATACACAGACCTCGAGGACGTCAGTCATACACAGACCTCGAGGACGTCAGTCATACACAGACCTCGAGGACGTCAGTTATACAGACCTCGAGGACGTCAGTCATACAGACCTCGAGGACGTCAGTCATACAGAGATCTGGTCTTACCACATGAGGCAAACTGGAGGGAGAGCACACAGCTCTCGTGAAGGTGCAGCTGGTACTTGTCTGGCTTGGTGACATGGAGCACCTCTACATTACTGCTCTCCATCCCCACCGCCAGCCACTCTCCCGTCGGACAGTAGCCCAGAGAGAAGATCTGGAGAGAGGGAAGGGCAGAGTGTGTGTCACTGATGAAGTGGTAAAACAACAACAACTAGGTGGGTAAACACTGATTGCCGTTTGCGGTATTAAAAGTAAAGTATCGCTCCAGGCCTTGTTGTTTCAATAGCATCTCTGCTAGCACACAGCTGTGGCTAATGTCCTGTATATAATGTGTGAATTAACAGAGGACTGCCCCAGCTGCCACAACAAGAAGCCCAGTCTTTTCCCCTTTACAATTCACTCCTTAGGTATCAAGCTAATATCATCCTGCTCCGCGCCAAACCTGTTAATACACTATATTGTGCTGGGCATTGTAACCTGTGATAGGTGATCAGTCCTGCATTATTCTGGATTCTCCTGTTACACAAGGAGGTCCTTAAGAATACACCGTTGCAAGGTGACAATGAGCTGCAACCAAAGTGCATGAGATCCTTCATCACCAGTGATGTGAGATGCCTGTGTGTGTGCAGCGTGTGCGTCAACCTGCGGTTTCAAGCCGTGCTGCATGAGTTGTGTTTCTCAGGTGTGTGTGTGTGTGTGTGTCTGTGTGTACCTGTGAGGTGAAGTCGTGCTGCTGCAGCTGGCGTCCCTCCCTTAGGTCCCAGGATCGGACTGTGTTGTCCAGCCCCCCTGTCCACAGCTTGGTCCCATCATTGGAGATGTCAATACAGCTGGCTCCGTCTGTGTGGCCCTGGAACTGCCTGTGTTGGACAACACACGTTATCAAATATTATAAACTGGGTGGGTCGAGCGCTGAATGCTGATTGGCTGACAGTCATGGTATATCAGATCGTATACCACAGGTATGACAAAACATTTAGTTTTACTGCTCTAACGACGTTGGTAACCAGTTTATAATAGCAATAAGGCTCCTCGGGGGTTTGTGATATATGGACAATATACCACRGCTAACCTGCTGACCAGACCGGACACGTCGCGTGCGCGAGTGTTGCAAAATAAATGTAGAAATCCATGTTTTTCAATTATTGCACCCACACTGCTAGCACGTGCCAAGGAGCATCTGCATTGCCAAGGGCTAAAATAGAAGTCATTCCTATATCTGACGCAGATTGCGCTGCAAGTCCTGCCTCTCCCATCTTCTCATTGGTTTATAGAAGCAGGTACCCACATGCCATCTCCTCATTGGTTATACCACGTGGGTGATTGAAAGAGGAACTGTTTCTCCGGTCGTCGTGGTAATACAATGAAAGTTTAGATGCGATCAGCATATAAGTTCAAATATGAAAAAACCTGGAAGGAAGAGAGATGACTAGAAACGATTCGGTTGACCGTTTTATGTGTGGATTAATTGTYGGAGTAKAGGACCTTGTGCAGTTCAGGTAAAATAACAACTCAATGTTTACATCCCAGGACAAATTAGCTAGCAACAGCAAGCTAGCTAAATAGAACAAATTAGCTAGCATGTGCAAGCTAGCTAGCTAAATTGCCATACATTTAATGCTTTTCGACCTATCCCCAAATTAATGTAATTGGTTCAGAGTTTGTTTTGATATTTTACCCTGCGTGTCGTGATCACGTTTGGTGTGGGGGGACAAAATACATTTATGCACGATGGCGCACGCGCTCGGCCGGTTTGGGTTCCGTGTAAGGGCTGTGTCCGGGCGTTGCGTCGTGCTTAAGAACAGCCCTTAGCCATGATATATTGGCCATATACCACATCTTCCCGGGCCTTATTGCTTAACTGTACATGGTCCTGTGTGGCCCAGTTGGTAGAACATAGCGCTTGCAACACCAAGGTTTGTGGGTTCAATTCCCGCTGGGCCCACCCCCAGAGACTGAATCTCTTTAGATGAAAACGTCTGCATAAAGAATATATATTATATCAATTCAGAACATGCTCAAATACACACACATGATATACGACCAGCTCAAGCACACATGTAACTACACTGTACACTCAGAAGTAACACATGAACATATACAAGTAACTGCCAAAATAAAGGACACGCCAGGGCAATGTCTGGAATGGGACACGCCAGGGCAATGTCTGGAATGGGACACGCCAGGGCAATGTCTGGAATGCCAGGGCAATGTCTGGAATGGGACACGCCAGTGTAATGTCTGGAATGGGACACGCCAGTGTAATGTCTGGAATGGGACACGCCAGTGTAATGTCTGGAATGGGACACGCCAGTGAATGTCTGGAATTGGAAACAACTCCAGATCCATCATGATGGAGAGATAGACATGCGTGCTCATGTGTATAATGTATAGGGTAATAGGCGATCGACCCCAAGGAATGTATAAATGTGCTGGAAATGCCAAGCCAGGGTAATGTCTGGAATGCCATGGTAATGTCTGGAATGCCAAGGTAATGTCTGGAATGCCAAGGTAATGTCTGGAATGCCAAGGTAATGTCTGTAATGCCAAGGTAATGTCTGTAATGCCAAGGTATTGTCTGGAATGGGACACGCTAGGGTAATGTATAGAAAAGGAAACACTACGGTAATGTACACTACCGTTCAAAAGTATAGAATATCTACATAGGCGTACAGAGGCCCATTATCAGCAACCATCACTCCTGTGTTCCAATGGCACGTTGTGTTAGCTAATCCAAGTTTATCATACCGTGAAGAGGAGTCTCCGGGATGCTGGCCTTCTAGGCAGAGTTGCAAAGAAAAAGCCATATCTCAGACTGGCCAATATAAATAAAATACTAAGATGGGCAAAAGAACACAGACACTGGACAGAGGAACTCTGCCTAGAAGGCCAGCATCCCGGAGTCGCTTCTTCACGGTTGACGTTGAGACTGGTGTAAACAGTGACTAATTTACCTCAGATGTCAACGTAAGTTGGCAGGTAGCCTAGTGGTTAGAGCGTTGGATTAGTAACCGAAAGGTTGCAAGATTGAATCCCCAAGCTGACAAGGTAAAAATCTGTCGTTCTGCCCCTGAACAAGACAGTTAACCCACTGTTCTTAGGCCGTCATTGTAAATAAGAATTTGTTCTTAACTGACTTGCCTAGTTAAATAAAGGTAAAAAAAATWATAATAAAAAAAGACTGAATGACGAAACCTTCAAGAGAGGAATTCCAACATCTTGTTGCAGCCAAGGACCCATCACTAACAGAGCCGTTAAAAGGAAAGAGCAATGTTTTAGCTAAATTTGATCCAGTTGTCTTTGCCGAGCAATTACACATGTCCATATCCATGAGTTCAACTTACTGACTGTGGTTGTCATCTTCTGTGTGTGCAGGACAGGCTACTGTCTCATGAGCAGCAGCAGTTGCTACGGCTACTCACATGCAGAGCAGGGGACAGACAGACGAACAGCTAAGGGAGGAAGTTATTTCTGAATGTAAAAATTAGCATAGAATGGGACCGGAAAGTTCTGTGGTTATAGGACTATTACGGGATAAGGACAGTACAAGACTGAAATTTCACTCGTGTCAACCTCTACCGTGACACCCTATTAAGAGACTTTATGTTGGTGTTCCCTTTATTTTGGCAGTTACCTGTACAAACATTCATGTGTATTCACTCAAGGAAAGAAGTTGCCCTTAACCACATATCTAGGAACAGATCACCTTACCCCAATCTTACCTACCACAGTAGGGGGATAATACATTAGCTGACGCTGGACCTGTGGTTAGTAAAGGCTATTCAGTTCTACCTATTACCAACTGGCCATGTATTCTCCTCCCAGTGTTCCTTACCTAACCAGGGTCTGGTTGTGCAGGTCCCAGACGGCGATGTTCCCGTCGCTGCAGCAGGAAAAGCAAACCTTGGAGTCGGGGGAGATGGCCAGGGCGTAGCAGGCGGGGGCAGAGGAGGTCAGCTCCGCCTTGATGCGCGGGGTGGGCGTGGCCAGGTCCCAGATTGACAGCGTGCTGGCCTCGCCCCCCACGATGAGCGTCCGGCCGTCGGGAAGCAGCCGGCACGAGCGGATGTAGTTGTCTCGGTTCTGACACACACACACTTATATTTGGTCTCTAATACACAAACTATGAAATAAAGTGGTAGGTAGGTGTGTTTTTAAAGATCTCTCTTTAAATACGCACAACGCTACTCAATACATGCGTCAACTGCGTGATTTTGGATAAAAGCGTGTATATTTGTGTAGCACTCACCAGGCAGTCCAGTTGGGACACGGGACTCTTGTTGCCAGGGTGACTGATGTCCCAGACCTTGACGCAGCCCTTGCCGCCCGTGTAGACGTGGCGCGTGGGATTACTGATGGTGACGGCACACACCACCTCGCCGTGGCTCAGAGTGTTGATCTGGCGAGCATGGCGTGGGATGCCCGGGCCCACTAGGGCATCCGGAGGGAAGGGCACCGGCTGCATCTGTCCATCGGCGCTAACGTGGAAAGAGTAGGCCCTGAGAGGAGGACGAATTGGAGGAGGAAGAGGGAAGGTGGACTTGAGGCATGGAATACATTTGAGATACAGTGAGCACCAAACGTATTGGGACAGTGGTCACTGTCTCCGCACACACACACTCACGGTTTGCCTCCAGGGATGCCTGATAAGCTGGGGGGCATTCCAGGCACTCTCATGTGAGGATGAGGGTCAAAGCCCACCTGAGGGAGAACACAGAGAGGGATGAGTACACACTCAAAGATCCATGGGGGCACACGCGAGCGCACACACACACGAGAAATGAGGTCAGTTGACAGCGTATTGGGTCCTACATAAACACAGACACTTACACGGAACCCAAACCGGCTGCACGCGTGTGCCATCGTGCGCTATCTTGCATAAATGTATTTTGTCCCCCCACAACAAACGCGATCACGACACGCAGGTTAAAATWTCAAAACAAACTCTGAACCAATKACATTAATTTGGGGACAGGTCGAAAAGCATTAAACATGTATGGCAATTTAGCTAGTTGGCTTGCWSTTGCTAGCTAATTTGTCCTATTTAGCTAGCTTRCTGTTGCTAGCTAATTTGTCCTGGGATATAAACATTGAGTTGTTATTTTACCTGAACTGCACAAGGTCCTATACTCCGACAATTAATCCACACATAAAACGGCCAACCGAATCGTTTCTAGTCATCTCTCCTCCTTCCAGGCTTTTTCATCTTTGAACTTATATGGTGATCGCATCTAAACTTTCATAGAATTACCACGACAACCGGCAAAACGTCTTTCAATCACCCACGTGGTATAACCAATGAGGAGATAGCATGTGGGTTCCTGCTTCTATAAACCAATGAGGAAATGGGAGAGGCAGGACTTGCAGCGTGATCTGCGTCAGAAATAGAAAGGAKTTCTATTTTAGCCCTTGGCRTMGCAGACGCTTCTTGGCGCACGCTAGCAGTGTRGGTGCAATAATTGAATAACATGGATTTCCAAATTTATTTTGCGACGCTCGCACACGCGACGTGTCCGGTCTGGTCAGCATGTTAGCCGTTTAGACATGCAATGAGCACATATTATGGACTCGGATGGAATGAATAAGCGAACACACAAGCACACACCCACCATAGGGGAGCGTCCGTATGCGGCCACGGCGGCAGCAGCCGCAGCACTCATCTGAGGGGACATGTTGTGGAGGCCGGCGTAGGCTGCGCCCGCCAGCTCCCCGTTCATGGTGGCGTGGGGCAGCATTCCGAAAGGCCCAGGGTACGACCCAGGCACCGCCAGCGGGGTCCGCAGACCAGCAGCTGAGGGGTACACAAGAGCTGTTGTCAGATGAGTTTATGGAACTGTATTCAGTCATATTCATATGATGCCAAAACACATCACATTTTTGCACTGTACTGAAAGAGCTTTCTTGAAAACTTGACTGCTGAATTGCAGTTTTTGGGGATTGTATTAAAGGACTAATGAAATAAATACCAAAAGAGTTTGAGTGTAGAATCCCTAACAAAAACCAAYGTATACTAGTAGGTGGCCTATAATATACATGCACCATTTTATTCATTTAGCAGACGTTCTTCTCCAGAGCGACAACTAGGGTTAAGTGCTTTGCTCAAGTGCACAGACTTGGGGATTCGAAACCAGTGACCTTACAGTTACTGGCACAACCCTCTTAATGCTACCTGCCGCCTTCCAAGCCTTCCTAACAAGCCTTCCGGCTGTTAGGAAGGCTTGGAAATGGCACAAGGTCAATTCAAAAGGTGTGACTTTTTATCGTCTTACTAGGTGGGTGAGGTAGCTCCATGGAGGGGGGCTTGACTAGGCTTGGCCGGAGACTGGGAGTGGCGCTGGGTCCGGGGGTGGAGTCTCCTCTGGGAGTAGGTGTGCTCGACTTCAGCCCAGGCGTACCCGGCTTATCACGCTGCCATGGAAACAGAGGCATTCATTACCCAGATATCACACGACAGACAGAGAGACAGATAGCGAGAGAGAGACAGCGAGAGAGAGACAGAGCTGAGATATTCTGCTGAAGGTCAGTTGTGTGTTTGTGATCCAGAGTTTAAGTCTTGTTTAGACAGAACTGGGTTAGGTGTATTGAGGGCTTCAGCTACACCCACCATTCCCATCTCTTTGGACTTGAGGGAGGAGGAGCTTGCAGATGAGGCTGTGGAGGCAGGGCTACAGGAGGGGTCCTTCTTCAGGAGACGTGTCTTGTCCAGCCCGTTCTCCCTGGGGGATGGCAGGCGCGTACCATGTGGGGAGGCAGGGTCCTGGAGGGGGGTTCATTCACACACTGACTCACTCGGTGCACCACTTCCCCCCCCCCCATGTGTAATAATAGTCTGCGTCCTAAAGAGCACCGCATGTCCTATATAGTGCACTACTTTTGACCAGGGCCTATATGACATCCATCTATCCATCTATTTTTGAGCCATCTAGCGAGGCCTAACAGAACATTCAGACAGGCATGTACACGTCAGAAAGACACACACACACACACACACGTTACCTCATTGGAGACATCCACCACCAGGTTGTCATCACTCTTCTCCCCATCACTATCCTGTGGGGACAAACAGAGTGTCAGTCACCGCACACACACACATTATTTTATCGTGTTACTTTTTACTTTAGTTTATTTGGTAAATATTTTCTCAACTCTTCTTGAACTGCACTGTTGGTTAAGGGCTTGTATGTAAGCATTTCACATGTTGTATTCGGCACATGTGACAATTTGATTTGACACGTATCACCCTCACAGCTGCTGCTTACATAATGACTGGAGTCCTTGTCCTCCACTTTTCTCTTCTTGGTGTCGTTGGCAAATTCTGGTCCGTTGCGCCGCTTGTCTGAGTTACGCAAACTGTCAGCAACCAGCAGGGTATTACTCTGCCAAAGACAGGAGGAGGAGGAAGGGGTGAGACATGACATTCTACAGGCCCTAGGTTTGCCCTAGGTACAGATCAGCTTCCCTTCATCCCAATGCTAACCTAACATTAGTGGGGAAATCAGCATCGACATCACGGTTCTCCAACCCTGTTCCCGGAGAGCGACCGTCCTGTAGGTTGTTTTTGTCTCTCTCCAGGAACCGGGTTGGAGTGAAAATCAACAGGATGGTCTCTCTCCAGGAACCGGGTTGGAGTGAAAATCAACAGGAGGGTCCTCTCTCCAGGAACCGGGTTGGAGTGAAAACCAACAGGAGGGTCCTCTCTCAGGAACCCGGGTTGGAGTGAAAACCAACAGGAGTCTCTCTCTCCAGGACCGGGTTGGAGTGAAAACCAACAGGAGGGTCTCTCTCCAGGGACCGGGTTGGAGTGAAAACCAACAGGAGGGTCTCTCTCCCAGGAACCGGGTTGGAGTGAAAACCAACAGGAGGGTCTCTCTCCAGGAACCGGGTTGGAGTGAAAAACCAACAGGAGGGTCTCTCTCCAGGAACCGGGTTGGAGTGAAAACCAACAGGAACGTTTGGGAACCACAATGGTCTCTCTCCAGGAACCAGGTTGGAGTGAAAACCAACAGGATGGTCTCTCTCCAGGAACCAGGTTGGAGTGAAAACCAACAGGATGGTCTCTCTCCAGGAACCGGGTTGGAGTGAAAACCAACAGGATGGTGTCTCAGAGCCCTGCACTACAGCACCTTCACCCTCCAGGCCAGGGGCAGGTGTGGCTGTCTGTCAGTCTTCAGTCAAAACCCTCACGTCAAGGAGGTGGTGGTGGGCTGACACACGGCAGAGAAGACGCTGATTGGAGTAGTTCTGCCGCTTTATCAGTGCTCCCTCTCCTGGCCCTTTCCAGCTATTACTGCTGTAGCTAAAGGGCAGTGTGTGTGTGTGTGTGTGTGTGAGATTCACTTCCACAACCCCCCCCCTCCTCCCCTGGCTAACAGATTCCATTGTGTGTGGATTAGCCCATCATGTTGGAGTCCATTTAGGCCTGACGCTGTCAATGAAATGTGCATCCAGGAGCCGCAGAACACACACACAGACACACACAGAGAGCCCCAATAGACAGGCAGGGCAAGGGGCCTCCTCCCCTCTTCCTCCCCCTCTTCACCCCCAGCCAAAGGTTCCTTCAAAGTCTCCCTCCCAGGGGAACATTATTTAAAGGCTTTAGAAAGCAGATTGCTGACCCACAAAACACAAGCAATTTCCCCGCTGTCTCTCAGGTCATGACGCTCTAGCCCCCCCCCCCCCCCCGGCAGCCGTATTAAACACAATGAGGCCCTTTAAGCGCAGGATCAGCAAAGTGGGGGGGGCAATCTGCTCACTGAGGTGTTTAATACACACAACAATGCCGGGCAGTGGAGGGCGAGAGCTCCTGTCATTGTGTGTATGTGTGTGTGTATGTGTATGTGTATGTGTGTGTGTGTGTGTGTGTGTACGTCTGTGTACGTGCGTGTATGAGGGCTCTGCTAATTCCCTCATTTGGAGAGAGCGCCAAACAGTCCAGGGCAGATCCAGGCCAATCCAGTAACGGCAGGCAGCCCAGCACCCCAGCCCCCTCCCACCCTGCCATGATGTTAACCTCAGAAAACACACACACACACTTAAAGGCCATGGATGCATTTCTAAATGAAGGCCAGTTTGACATGAGAATGAGAGAAAGGGAGGTGAATCAAAGCAAGGCTGGTGGGTGGCACAGAGCTGTGTCTGTGTGAGAGAAAGATAATGAGTGGGCTTAAGGAATGATTAGCAGGGGTTAACATCAAAAGTGCTAAGGGGGAAACTAGATGGCTTGTACTTTGTGGTGCAAAGTAGCATCAGGTCCCCTAGCAACCAGGGACTAGTTGACTCTCTCCTATCATATCATCTAGGAGGGGTATGATGCTTTATTTCAGGACTAGTTGACTCTCTCCTATCATATCATCTAGGAGGGGTTATGATGCTTTATTTCAGGACTAGTTGACTCTCTTCCTATCATATCATCTAGGAAGGGCTATGATGCTTATTTCAGGA
>NC_036855.1:4790656-4803156 GCF_002910315.2 Salvelinus sp. IW2-2015
CTCCAGAACGGGTTGGAGTGAAAACCAACAGGATGGTCTCTCTCCAGGAACCAGGTTGGAGTGAAAACCAACAGGATGGTCTCTCTCCAGGAACCAGGTTGGAGTGAAAACCAACAGGATGGTCTCTCTCAGAACCGGGTTGGAGTGGAAACCAACAGGTGGTGTCTCAGAAGCCTGCACTACAGCCCTTCACCCTCCAGGCCAGGGGCAGGTGTGGCTGTCTGTCCAGTCTTCAGTCAAAACCCTCACGTCAAGGAGGTGGTGGTGCTGACACACGGCAGAGAAGACGCTGATTGGAGTAGTTCTGCCGCTTTATCAGTGCTCCCTCTCCTGGCCCTTTCCAGCTTATTACTGCTGTAGCTAAAGGGCGTGTGTGGTGTGTGTGTGTGTGTGTGAGATTCACTTCCACAACCCCCCCCTCCTCCCTGGCTAACAGATTCCATTGTGTGTGGATTAGCCCATCATGTGGAGTCCATTTGGCCTGACGCTGTCCATGAAATGTGCATCCAGGAGCCGCAGAACACACCACAGACACACACAGAGAGCCCCAATGACAGGCAGGCAAGGGGCTCCTCCCCTCTTCCTCCCCCTCTTCACCCCCAGCCAAAGGTTCCTTCAAAGTCCCCTCCCAGGGGAACTTATTTAAAGGCTTTAGAAAGCAGGCGCTGACCCACAAACACAAGCAACTTTCCCGCTGTCTCTCAGGTCATGACGCTCTGCCCCCCCCCCCCCCCGACCGGCAGCCGTATTAAACACAATGAGGCCCTTTAAGCGCAGGATCAGCCAGTGGGGGGGAATCTGCTCACTGAGGTGTTTTATACACACAACAATGCCGGGCAGTGGAGGGCGAGAGCTCCTGTCATTGTGTGTATGTGTGTGTGTATGTGTATGTGTGATGTGTGTGTGTGTGTGGTGTGTGTACGTCTGTGTACGTGCGTGTATGGAGGCTCTGCTAATTCCCTCATTTGGAGAGAGCGCCAAACAGTCCAGGGCAGATCCAGGCCAATCCAGTAACGGCAGGCAGCCCAGCACCCCAGCCCCCTCCCACCCTGCCATGATGTTAACCTCAGAAAACACCACACACACCTTAAAGGCCATGGATGCATTTCTAAATGAAGGCCAGTTTGACATGAGAATGAGAGAAAGGGAGGTGAATCAAAGCAAGGCTGGTGGGTGGCACAAGAGCTGTGTCTGTGTGAGAGAAAGATAATGAGTGGGCTTAAGGAATGATTAGCAGGGTTAACATCAAAAGTGCTTAGGGGGAAACTAGATGGCTTGTACTTTGTGGTGCAAAGTAGCATCAGGTCCCCTAGCCGCAGGGACTAGTTGACTCTCTCTTTCATATCATCTAGGAGGTATGAGCTATTTCAGGACTAGTTGACTCTCTTCTATCTATATCATCTAGGAGGGGTATGATGCTTTATTTCAAGACTAGGTGACTCTCTCTATTCCATCAGCATCTAGCGGGGGTTGATGCTTTTCAGGACTGTTGACTCTCTTCTGCTATTTGGAGGGTAGGATGCTTTCTTTCGGCAGTTGACTCTCTTCCTATCATTCATCTAGGAGGGGTATGATGCTTTATTTCAGGACTAGTTGACTCTCTCTCCTATCATATCATCTAGGAGGGGTATGATGCTTTATTTCAGGACTAATTGACTCTCTCCTATCATATCATCTAGGAGGGGTATGATGCTTTATTTCAGGACTAGTTGACTCTCTCGTATCATATCATCTAGGAGGGGTATGACGCTTCCTTTCAGGTATTTAACTAGCGCTTGCCAAGGCTGCAGCCATAGCTAACAGGAAGTACTTACTGTGCTTGGCTCTCTCTCTGTTCCCATAGCAACGATGACACACAGCATCAAGGTGTCGAGGACACCAGGGCGCACACGAGGGAGGCATGGAAAACACACAAAAAGAAACGGAGAGAAAAATAAAAGAATTAGAATCCAGAGCCGTGCACTTGTTGTTTTCAGTATATTTATTATTAACAAACCCAATGATAACACAGTCCAGTCCGTTCTCCTCCCTCTGTCTGGCTATGTGGGCGAGCCAGACAGACTCCTCCTCAGATGCAGGCCCAGCAACAAGGCCGGGTGGGTCTCACCTCTCAGGTGCTCGGCCTCCACTGGGTGTTTCCTGTCCTCTTTGCTGGCCAGGTGGGGTGGCGGCACCCCCAGGGCACTGGACAGGGCGAGCAGACTGGCCCCTCCCCCCAAATGGGCCGGGTGGAGCCCCGCGGGGTGGGGGGTGAGCGGGACATGGGAGCTGTGCGCGTGGGACAGGTGCTGCTGCTACAGGAGAGAGGCAATCAATTACTAATTTATAATCAATCAATATTCCCCAATCCACTTGAAAGTGTGTCAATCAATAGAACAAGCCATTAACACACTGATGGAGCAGAGTGATCAATGTGAAAACCTAGAGGAATTCATGACCCTTCAGTGTTTCATCCAGAGCAGCTTTCTACGATGTGGCCTTCTTACAAATAATGGCAGAGCCATAATCCTCTCCCTTCAACACACACTCTATATTTCTAAACACACACACACACACACACACACACACACACACACACACAGAGAGAGAGAGAACAATACTGACAGCTGGGATCACAGCCCAGAGCTTGAAGAGGAAGGGAGGAGGGGGTTGGAGAGCCCCAGCTGCTGCCTGCGGGCCAGGGAGGGAGGGAAGGTGGGGAGGAGAGTAGGGCTCTGGTGGATTGGGGGCGTTTAGCTGTCAGGTCTCGGTCTCTTTCACACCAAATCAGGCGCTCGTCTGAGCGTGAAATGCCTTTGTGTTCCAAAACATCATTATTGCGTCTTCAGACAGTAGCCGCAGGAATCAAACCTCGGAGATTTGCCGCGGGGGGAGGGGGAGGGAGGGTCTCAGCAGGAGAGTGGGGGAGGGGCGGTGGTGAAGGTCAACCCTCCTCTTTATCTCTAATTGACTAAGCCACCCCCCCCCCCTCCTCCTCCTCCTCAGAACCACAGGAGAGAGACGCCACAGCACTCTAACCCCATACCTACTCTTTCACAGCGCTAATCCCTGGGCTTGCCCGCCAAACACACACATACCACCGAGCCCTTGTTCCATGTGCCAAAACAGCATGGCAAGGAGCGCTCGCTCACACACATGCGAACACACACACCTCCCCCCCACTGGTGAGAGTAAATGGAGGGGAAGTATTGGTGGAGGCGGGGGGAGCCTGTGTGTCAGGGGGTGTTAGGGTGAGCCGTGGAGGGAGGGGTGAGGGTGTCCATGCTTCATTACACTCATTTAACACACACAAACACAGTGACTGACAGCTTGGTGGGGGGGACCAGACTCTCAAACCCACTTTATACACACTGGAATCCTGCAATTAAGACTCAAATGGCAACCGCCACCCCTGCCACAGCCATCAAACCCACCTCCCCCACCACCTCAGCCTCCCCCTCTTCCAAAGCCTCACAGAACCGTTGAGAAAATCCAAACAGCCAACACACAGCAGCAGCTATGCATGTTATGGTTACCAAACACAGCAGCAGCTACGCGTGTTGTTATGGTTACCAAACACAGCAGCAGCTACGCGTGTTGTTATGGCTTACCAAACACAGCAGCAGCTACGCGTGTTGTTATGGTTACCAAACACAGCAGCAGCTACGCGTGTTGTTATGGTACCAACACAGCAGCAGCTCGCGTGTTGTTATGGTTACCAAACACGCACGCTGCTCGCTGTGTTTGCGTTACGAACACGCAGCCAGCTCGCTGTTGTCTATGGTTTACAGAACACCGCACTGCTACGCGTGTTGTTATGGTTACTGAACACAGCAGCAGCTACGCGTGTTGTTATGGTTACCAAACACAGCAGCAGCTACGCTGCTGGGCTCCYGAGTGGCGCAGCGTTCTAAGGCAAAGCATCTCAGTGCTAGAGGCGTCACTACAGACACCCTGGTTCAAATACAGGCTGTATCACAACCTGGATTCCGGGTCCCATAGGGCAGTCCCATAGGGCGGTGCACAATTGGCCCAGCGTCGTCCGGGTTTGGCCGTCATTGGAAATAAGAATTTGTTCTTAATTGACTTGCCTAGTTAAATAAAGGTTAAAGAAAATAAAAACTAAAAATATGCATGTTGTTATGGTTACCAAACACAGCAGCAGCATATCCCGGTAAAGAACTGTCACAGACATGTCGACATTTCACTAATAGCATGTCACACATACACACACTCTCACAGTACACACACAGGAAGTTGCAGTAGAGTGTATTTACAGTGGATGGTAGGCCGGGAAGTCCCCGTACCCCAATGATGGCGTTGAGTTCAGCCATGGTGACCTGCTTGGCTCTCTCTACCGCTTGGACCACCTGCTGCTGGTGCTGCATGGGCACACACAGCATTACACACCTAATATCCTGGGCCTACTACACAAAATGTACTGACAACATATATGCACACACACACACACACACACTTACCTCCTGTGAGAGGAAGGGGATGACTTGTGCACAGATGGTGTTGAGCCTTTTGGCAATCTCTGTCTGTTGGACGGAGTAGAGAGAGGATGGATGGATCAGTATGGATAGTGCAGTGACCATCACAGCTTAGAAGATACATCCAGCAGTGCCTAGGGGCCGTCGGACATAAAAACATTCCCCCTTGTATTCACACAGCCATGTGCAGGTCAACTCCAGCTGGGGTTTATTCATCAGTGCACAGTGTAGCAAAACAGTTTTGAAATCGAGAGTTTCTTAATGGACTAATTCAGGTATGTCCCTCCCCATTGGTTCCTAGTGAATACAGCCCAGGTCAACTGCACCCGATATCCTATATATGATTAAATATCGTGATATTAGACATTGAAAATGTATTGTGAGGGTTAAGACAATTTGAACTCTACAAATACCAAAACTGTGCAGTTTTATCAGTTAGGCTTTATTAATATGTTGAAAATAAAAGTCTAAATGAATGAACTAAGTCTTATTTTGTAGTCATACTAAGATTATTTAAAGCTGCAATATGTAACTTTTGGGCGACCCAACCAAATATATAGATATATACATATATATATAGAAATATATAGAAATGTGAGTTTTGATCTGTCATTCTCATTGAAAGCAAGTCTAAGAAGCAGTAGATCTGTTCTATGTGCGTTATTTCTATGCTCCCTGTTCTTAAGTTTTGTTTTTGTGTCTTTTACTTCCGGTTTTGTACAGCAGCTTCAAACAGCTGAAAATACTATATTTTTGGTTATGGAAAACTTCTCTCACAGCGGTTTAGATGGTACAATGATTCTCTACACTATACTTGCTTGTTTTGTCACATAAACTGATGTTTTAGCAAACAGGAAATGGTGGAGAGATCATAGTAATGAGAATGTGACTATTATATCGGAAATAAAAACTAACATTTGAATTATCTAGTCATTAACATTGCAAAACGATTATATYGGATATTAGGAGTAGCATATCGTAGAAGAGGTCTGACCAAATATCGGTAAACCCTAGTGTGCATGTGATGCTGGAGATGTGCTGAAGGATAGCCAGACATGTCTAACTGCTTTCAGGACCAACTGCCGCCATCTGTCAAGATATAGGATCAATGCTGTATTGGTCCAGATCTTTATCGYAATGAGACCAACCAAGTTAAATAAAGGATAAATAAAATTWAAAAAGTAAATATTGGTATGAGTGACTCCATAAACAATTCACTGGAGAGAGGGCTAGTTAACAGCTTGCTGCCTGCCACAGTTCTCAGAAAACACACGCACCATACACACACACAGCAATGAATCATACCAAGGCTCCTGCCTTGCTATCATGTCAGCCTTAGATTAAGTTTCACCCTCTGCCTCGCTACTATTCCCATCGGTGCTTTAAGATAATCTCATCACTCCTAATTTAATTTYGTCCCACTCATATCCATGGTTGGGCATCCGGCCCCCGGAGGTGACTGCGATTGGCTGGATACCCTATACCCCCACTGAGGCTGCAAATCAGATGATGCAGCTCAAATTACATATCGTCCAATCAAATTGATCTGAGGCGGGTCAGGGTACAGGGGGAATTAGAGGACCCTTCGAACGCAGTAATAGGACATTACACACACACACAAACACGCACACACACTCGCAGACAGACAGACACACACAAACACCACACACACACATCCCATTTTCTTTTGAAAAGCGAGTGAGAAATGGAGTCAGGGCCCATGGGCCGTATGTATTGAGCTTCTCAGAGCAGGAGTGCTGACCTAGATCAGACGCTTGATACATACAGATCTCTGTGATATCAGATGCTGGCTACATTATCAGAAGAGATCCTCCAGCCAATCTTCTAGCAGCCTTTGTGACACGCCCTAGAAAGAGGCAGCCTCACCGGTTTCCCGTTAGCACACCTGCTTCTGTCTGCTGCCTAGCTCCTAGAACCACAGCAGCTGGCCTAGAATACACCTGCCTAGCTCCTAGAACCACAGCAGCTGGCCTAGAATACACCTGCCTAAGCTCTAGACCACAGCAGCTGGGCCAAGAATCACCTGCTAGCTCCTAGAACCACAGCAGCTGGCCTAGAATACACCTGCCTAGCTCCTAGAACCACAGCAGCTGGCCTAGAATACACCTGCCTAGCTCCTAGAATATACCTGTAAGCCAAGAAAAGACCTGCTTCTCCCCACTGTGCTTTCCCAGAAGGGAAGCACCATCTCTGAGGGGTATTCTTAGCCGGCACATAGGTGCTGCAGGCCGGGAATAGGCTGAGTTCCAAGACACTTTGGGGACTAAACCCACAGGAAAGCATTAACAGGGATTCATTAAGGAACGGTTAAGGGAATCATTGCGCGACCCAGAGCCAGATGCCCAAGTGGGTCAGAGGAGCCAGAAAATCAATGGGCCAATAAAAGTCCCTCACCTCGCCCATCTCTTACCCGACCCAACCCCAGGAGACAGACAGCGTGGAGGTTTTCACACATGCCAGGGGCTTACAACGAAAGGAAGGCCTTTGGTCATGGAGCAGACTTCTGCTCTGATTCAGAACAATAACCAGTGTGTTCAACTATGGTAGTAGGTGACACGACGAACCGCACATGAAAATCATGGCAAGTTGTCGAGTCATCAGCTAGTATATCAGTGACGAGGGCCTACAGGCCATAGGTCTGAGGGCCTGCCAGGTGGCAGAGAGAGAGAGCCCTACATGGACATGTTGAATTCCAGATCTACACTGAACCCCAAGGCACTTCTGGGTCTATACTACACCTGAGGGCTGGATAGACTAAACTTACGTCTAACCTATCAGAGGGCAAGATGGAGCTAGGCCTAATACCATACTGCTTCATTAAACCTGAATCAAAACGTTCAGGTCTACATAAAGTGGGTAGGTGTAGGGGTTAAGGATAGGTTTGGAATTCAGCCCCAATACCCTAATATGAGCAGCAGGAGAATGGGTCTGCACTCCCATCTCCTCCAACTTCATTCAATCAGGCAGCGGTGCAGACAGAGGGGAGGCAGGCCTGGGGCTGGTGTGGCCAGAGCAACTGGCTACAGTGTGGCAGGGGCAGGGATACAGCACTCACAATACCAACCTCTACTGAGACAATGAGCAGAAATTACATCTTCCCCACAATAGGAGGCATGCATTACTATCAGACACCGAGAGAGACAGACAGCGAGAGACAGCGAGAGAGAGACAGCGAGACAACGAGAGAGAGACAGCGAGACAACGAGAGAGAGACAGCGAGACAACGAGAGAGAGACAGCGAGACAACGAGAGAGAGACAGCGAGAGAGAGGGACAGCGAGAGAGAGGGACAGCGAGCGACACAGAGAGAGAGAGACCACACATAATCCTTCCTCAGCAAACCACCCAGGCTATTCCACCTCCAATTTCCTCTGTCCTGACCAATCGATTTCTGTGGTAATTACTGGTAAATGCTGTGAGCCAGAGTGCTCTGTTCCTGTGGGGCAAGCCTGTGTGTGTATTGAGGAAGAGTGCTCCTCTGCATTTTCTCGATAAAGGACTCTGTGATTGATTCCTATGCCCTCCCCAGCCCAGCCTCTTCAATGCAATAAAACAGGCTACTCCCCCAGACAGTACCAATCAATCAACAGAGTAATTCATCCTGCCTCTGAGCTCGTACCACCAGGTCTAACTTGAGAGAAACAGAGCACCATCCATCACTGATAAACCCTCTCACACACACACACACACACACACTTCCTGGCAGGCTAAAAGCCCATTCTCTGCGTGAACACACACACACACACACACTATAGGAAATAGTAAGAGCGAGTGTGAGCAAGGCTTACCTGTTTATGCATTTCAATGTTCAGCCCATAAGACATTTCATAGTACTGTGGATGACAGAGTTGTAATCATTAGGCTGACAGAGGAAAGGGAAGTAAACTATCTTAAAGAGAGGGCTAGTTAACAGCTTTACCTTTTCAAAGAGTATCGTAAGGCATCTCAGTCAGTCTCCCCACCCTAACACCACTTCTCTTTTCCTACTAGCACTGACCCAGCTGATAGCTACTTCATTGAGGGAAAATGTACTTGATATGACTGTGATATATGGTTGTCTCACCAAGCTATCTTATGATGAATGCACTAAATGTAAGTCACTTTGGATAACGGCATCTGCTAAACGACTAAAATGCAAAAAAGACAAAACAACCTCAGAATGTAGATATATATATATATATAGAGAGAGCTAATGTAGTGGAAATCAATGTGTGTGCATAGGCCTGTTTGTGTGTGTAAGCAAAAAATAAACGTTGACAGTATGCTTGCAATGTGGCAATAGTATCAATCCAGACAGTGATAGTGCGTTAACATCTAGAACGTGTGTGCTGATTGGACTCACCATAACATAGTGCCTCTGCATCTCTGTCTTCTCACTGGCCAGCTTCTCACACTCCAGTTTCAAACTGCCGAGGACAGAGACACTATCAAAATAAAACAGGACGCCACATAGCCACCACCACCAATCCTGAACACATACCCAGAAGACATTCCAAATCTAGTTCAGATAAACATATCTAATATGGTCTGTAGGGCAGAGCGGCATGGTCTGGAAAACCTCTTGGAATCATGCAAGACCAATATTTGTTTACCTGCTGCATAGGCCATTAAGACATTCTAGGTCATATGGCTATGATAGCAGCAGTCTAGCCTACTGCCTACTACTGTTATCATGCAGGGCACTTCATCGCTCTCCTCTCCTCCTCCCCAGTCCCACATATGGCAACATGCACAGTTGCACACATGGGAAAATAAGAGGTGATTTATGAAAATCTGACCTCGACTCTACCCTCTGGCTTAAGCACATCAGCATGGCTTATACCTACCACAGTCTGAGCACAAAAAGTGTGACATACTGGCCTCGGAGTGTATATGGGTGGGTGGGTTGTGTGTGTGGGGGTGGGTGGGTTGTGTGTGTGGGGGTGGGGTGGGGTGTGTGTGTGGGGGTTGTGTGTGTGAACAGCCACTCACCTGTGGTACTGGGCTTGGAGGAACTGGAACTCCTCTTTGATGCGGTCCAGTGACTCTGGAATGGTGAATTTGAAAGGTTGGCCCGGGGCCTGGTGGGGCGTCTATCAAAATAAAATAAAAAGTCACATCACTCAATACCTGTCCGTTTGATTCTGCATCATAGATGTAGGCTAATTAGCAGTGAATTACAAACAGCAATAYAGCATCCAAGTGCGATGTGCGCTGCCAAGTGCGATGTGCGCCTAGCCCCAATTACTGAGAGTGCATCATGTTAAACTCATTACAGAACTGTTACAGGCTGACAGCCTCTAAGCCAAAGACAAACAAAGGGGCTTCGCCCGACATCCGGGACCGACCCACCATCGCCGGTATACAGAATGGTTCGACATGACAAATGAGTGCAGAGAACCTGCGGATGGGGGATGCGTTTCACTGGCCAACCTTACCGGGTGTCGACCCTGGGGGAACATCGTTCTACCTCCGCAGACGTCCTCTTCCTAAAAAACAGTCTGGTATCAAAATAGGGACCGTTGTGGGGATGCTCCACCTTACGATAAATGCATCCTAGGTCCTTCCGAGACTGGCCGTAAATTGACACAAAACGTCCGACCGTTTGTCCTCCTAGATCTCCAGTCAACTCCTCAACAGCGGTGCTCCGGCGACTGATGCGCGGAAGAATACTCTTTCTTTACTCCAGCATACGACCATGTATCAAACGTAAAAACAAGGGATACGGTCATCCAGAGGAGAAAAACAAGAGCGGTCTTCCTCTGTTGTAGGCTGTGTGATCCTGTCCACGCAGAAATATCCGAATAGCCGAAACTCCAGTTGTAGTCAACAGAGCCAAGACCACAACGCGCTCAGGGAAAAAAGCGTAGGTTACTAGAACAAATCCACATAAGTTAATTGTAATGAAGAGTTCCCACTTGACTTGCCGTGGTCGCTTGTGGTGAATGCTCAACATAAATTACTATTCGTTATCCGAATAATAGCCTGTACTCGATGAAACGTAAGATTGGAAAATACTYCAGTCTAAAGAAAGGTTTCGTACGGGGAAAATGTTGTTAGTTTTGATAATAACTCCCACTATCAACTCAACAATGTAGCGTCAAGCCTCGCTTTACCCCAATGGCAACTTTCTCACGCGGTTTCACACTCCCCCAGCTAACCAGAAAATGAACTGCCYCCGAAAATGTACACGGGCCAATAGGGATTGTCTTTCCACGTGGGATAATGACGCAATATGTAGAATCCACCAATAGATTTCCTCTGAATGCATTCAAGTCTGTCGATTMTTTTGAGCTACACAGACACTAGCCAATCCGAGTGACGGATAGGTTTAGCGAGGAGTAAAGCACAAGGCGGCTAGTGTACTGGAGAGTGACAGATCTCAGCTGTCAGTCAAAGTAACGTGGCGACATCAGAGATCCTTAAAGGCGCACACACATGCACAAATAAACTATTATATTAAAGATATTTTGTATCACTGCCTTTTCCCCTGCTATAGTTATGTCTTAAAATAGTTCCAGGTTATCCTGTAGGTTCAGCATGGGAACCCATGGCCTCCTGTCCTGTCCTGTGCAAGGCTCCAAGAGTGCCGTGACCTGCCCTGACCTCTGGCTCATCTGGGTCCATAAGAGAGATGCACATGACCCAGCGTGACCTTTCCATCACATAGTCTGGTGGACGATGATGTGGAGATGCAGTGGGTTCACTATCAGCCTGAGCTCCAGGAGAATTGAGGGAATTCTATTAAGCTAGCCAGGCACCCGGGTAGGCGTAGTTTGCACCGGATGAAAAGTGATTGCWTTCGTTTTGGAAGCGGGATGTATCCTGGGCATCAGCTGGCTGTCCCGTTATAGCCAATGGTGAAAAAGGGACGTAGGTTAGCATGTGGATCAGGGGAGGCTGCTGAGGGGAGGACGGCTCACAATAATGGCTAGAACAGAGAGGATGGATTGGCATCAAACACATGGAAACCATGTGTTTGATGTATTTGATACCATTCCACCGATTMCGTTCCAGTCATTACCACGAGCTCGTTCTCCCCAATTAAGGTGCCACCAACCTCCTTAGATGTGGATTCTGTGTCTCTTCACATGCAAAAGTGATTGTTTTTGATAAAAACGCTTTATCTGCCTTCCCAATGAAAACTAGTTTGAAAATKTGAACATATTTTGTGGAAAAGAGATGTTGTATGTTTCTGAACAACGGCTCATGCCGCCTTGTTGACAACATAACCGAGCGCCTCAGATTGTTGTTCGATTTGAGTAGAATCTCCTCCCTCACCAGCTTCACCCAGTCACGTGACGGGCCATAGGCTGGTTCAATCCGGGCCATCTTAATAGATCGCTGCCATTTATTCCTGCACCCCAGCCCTCACATAAACCAATCAGGAACCAGGAACCAGACAGACCCTTGCAGTCTGCTCCCTACTACAGTCTCCACTTAAGCAGCTAAGCTCTCCTATCATCATTATTCCTTGAATATCAGGTCTGTAGACAGTAGAAAATATCCATTCTACATAGAATCATATAGAATAGTACAGGATATTGAACAGCGTCAATGTCAAAGATACTGTGCCATGATAGACATATGATTGAATGCTGCATGTCGTACCCAATGCGTGACTTGTCATAAAACAGGTGGGATGAGCCTTACAATATRTAGTTCATCTTCTTCTTTAAGGCATTCAACCATAGAATATGTGATGGTTTTCTCATTGATGCTTGTAGATTGGCTGATAGTATTGAGTGAGTAGTGAGTATATTAGGGGATTGGGAGTTCTGGGTAGACTTTAACGAGCTATTAAGTATACTAGATGACGTGCTCTGCCACACATTTGTCTAGATACGTCTAAATACCTAAATGTTATACGTAGATATGTCTAAATACGTATATATTATATGTAGATACGTCTAAATACGTATATATTATACGTAGATACGTCTAAATACGTATATATTATATGTAGATACGTCTAAATACGTAAATATTATACGTAGATACATCTAAATATGTAGATGTTATACGT
>NC_036855.1:4809308-4810905 GCF_002910315.2 Salvelinus sp. IW2-2015
TCAGCGGTTCCCAACCTCTTCTGTTCCAGGGACCACCAAATCACTGTTTAAAGCTCTTGAGGACCACCAAATCACTGTTTAAAGCTCTTTAGGACCACCAAATCAATGTTTAAAGCTCTTTAGGACCACCAAATCACTGTTTAAAGCTCTTGAGGACCACCATTTGTGAGTCACAGATTTTTTTTTAACATAAAATATATTGACGGGGAAATGTAGTTACATTTTTCAGTGAATGTAACATATTATTGTTATGATAAACAATTTACATTGTGTAAATTAATGTACAATGCCCTATAATACCCTTAATACTCACAACTGTTTATTTTTATTTTTACATTGGCTCATTTGAATTATTCCTGATAACATTTTGCTTATTCAAACTACCAGCAGGTGCATAGGCCATGTGACATTTAGCTTATGGTACTGGCCTTGATCTAAACTGTAGCTTATGTTAATGGACTTTATCTAAACTGTATCTTATGTTAATGGACTTTATCTAAACTGTAGCTTATGCTAATGGACTTTATGTAATATTTAGCTTATGCTAATGGTCTTTATCTAATATTTAGCTCATGCTACTGGCCTTTCACACATTTTTAGCTTATGCTACTGGCCTTTGTGTAATATTTAGCTTATGCTACTGGCCTTTGTGTAATATGTAGCTCATGCTACTGGCATGTATCTAATATTTAGCTCATGCTACTGGCCTTTAACAAAAATGTAGCTTATGCTACTGGCCTTTATGTAATATTTAGCTTATGCTACTGGCCTTTATGTAATATTTAGCTCCTACTACTGGCCTTTGTGTAGTATTTAGCTTATGCTACTGGTCTTTACCTAATATTTAGCTTACACTAAATTAAATGGATGTTCTGGTTTGTGGCTGACCCCTGGACTCTTCATATGTCTATACACAGAGGTCATGACCTCTGAGTCTAAAATAAATGGCTCAGTGATGGGTCTTCGTGGAACAGTGCTTTTATAGCTTTTAGTTTCAACCTGGAGCACCCGGGTGTGCTGGAGAGACCGGTCCCAGGGATAAGCAGTAAAGTCCATTAGGGCCCTTGATCCTGTGATCAGACTAGTGTAAGCAGCAGTTAGGTTTAACAAGGGCACACATCTGGGCCAATCAACAGGCTTACTGGAGGTCACCTCGCAGACTGGGGGTGTCTCAAGAGAGAGAGAGAGAGGAGAGAAGAGAGGAGAGAGAGAGATAGAGAACAGAGAGAGAAGAGGAGAGAGAGAAGAGAGACGAGGAAGAGAGGAGGCAGAGAGAGGAGAGAGGAGAGCAAGCATAAGAAAGGAAACAATACTGTATTGACCCTACCAGGAAAGTGTGTTGACATCTGTCGCTGCTCTGTAGAACATCTCTGTAGGGGAAGTATAGGCTTGCTAATGTCAGAAAAAGTTGTTACCAGGTATGTGTTCTTGCGATCCTGTTCGCTAAGTCCAAAGTAATGCGAGAAACCCTTTATCGAGGAAAGTAATACCATCCCTGTGGCAGGGGAGTGTGTGGAGTAACTGAGTGTCCATGGTGCAGAGAGGGCGAGGGTGTGAGTCGGGAACGAGGCGGGTGAAGGTCTGGAGAACGAGGTGA
>NC_036855.1:4811262-4813432 GCF_002910315.2 Salvelinus sp. IW2-2015
CTCTCGCTTGTATACATCTCTCAGTTGTGATCATCAAATGCCGTAACAATGTTAAGTGTTTTAATGTCATCATAATGGAAATTATTGATTTGTAACTGTACATTTATACAGATACATGAATAGACACTCATATACATTAAGATGAGTCTTTCTAACAACTGTCTCAGTTTGGAGTCTATAATCAATAATGACAGGTCACGACTCTGATGATCTTGTTCTGATTAGCCAGTCTTTGCCTCTGAGCTGATGTGCAGTCATGTGCGTGTCAGCGCGTGCTACGGTTGTCCTCCACTCAATACATCCTATGTGCTGAGGATCTGTGAAATAGAATTACAGAGTACTACGCCAGAGGAGAGCATTGGCTGTGAATTTATGATCAGCGGTTATCATTAACAGACTCGGATAAAAGAGGTTTTCAAAGCACCGTCAACCACCTGATGCCCCCCTGCCACCACCATCCTAATCTTGACCATAACCCTGTGTGGCCAGGGTAACACCTGACCTCATGGAAGGGTCTGCTGGGTGCTTCAGAACAGTCTTGTGATGTGGCTGCATTTGGCCCTCAGACTAAAGTACCTTTGTGACTAGTCGTCTAGTCGTCTCGTCTCGCCAGACCTGGTCTTCTGGTGATCTCTGTAAACCCTGACCTTCATGTATGACCTGCTGACCTTCATGTATGACCTGCTGACCAGCATGCATGACCTGCTGAGGCTTTGACCTACTCTACAGAAACAGTCAAACACTTTGAAGAAGAAGTGACAAAACCACCTACACCCATTTTATAGAATACATCTCATAGTCCCAGTCGATATTCATGTAATAATAAGGAATTCCCCTCGACCACGCCCACAAATTGGGGGAAACAAAAAACATGATTTCCTAATGACCCCCATTGTAAAAGAGACAACTTAGTTGTAGATATTTTGTTATACAGAAATAACAACAACAAAAGTTGCTGTGCTGTTCAATGTACATTTAGCCAGGTCAAAAATCCCGACCTACGGTTCGCAATGCTCCCACGTAGGGAAATAGAGCTTGCAAGAAGAGCCTTGTGGCTTCAGGCTATTCGTGGGGGAGAGTGGGAAATGTTGGGACTCCATTCACTACTTGTAGCTCTATAGTCTGTTTGTTTGTGCTGTTGGTCTCGGCTAGCTAAATGTTTCAGTCGGTAGCTAGCTAACACTCACTCAAGTGACCGTAGCATCATCATGAAAAGGGGCATGAGGGAAGCCCTACAGTATTATGTTGTTCTAAGTAGGGACATCGCTCGGGAGCAGGCAAGTCATCTTTAGACATGCTGTAATTTTCTTAAATTTAGTTTTGTAATTGACTAAAACAAGCAAATAACAAGAAAATTGCATTTAAAAAAGGACACGTTTTTACTGTGAGCCAATGGGGTAACCTAGGTAACCACACGTTGTTTTCCCCACATGTGAGCAAGGTCGAGGCTTTCTGTCTAATACTGACTGGGTCTATACCATTACTACTCAACCTTGAATACTTAGCTCCCATTCTCCACACAGCTCTCTACCCTCACTCCCTTGTGGTAAGCCAACTGTACAGTAACAGCCTCATATTGTCGCGACAGGGTTTAGTCCGGCACGGTTTGAGTAAAAAAAAAAAATATATATATATATATATATATACATATATAAATATATTTTTTAAGGGAGGTAAACAAACTTAATATACTTTAAAATGACTGAAACCAAATCGATAATGTGTAGAAATTATAATGGATCTACATTATACGGTTTCTTTGTCCAGCTCTTTAATAATCACCGAACTGAAAGCTTGACAGTCAGAGAGCCTTGTAAATTCCAAAAACGCTGGAGAAGATTTTGACAGCGAGGAAATATAACCAATTTTCAATGCAGTGCTGTGTTAAAGACAGAATGTGGCCCCCAGGAAAAATTAGTTTGACACCCCTGTTCTAGATGAACATGGATACTCCCTGAGATCAGCTTTGATATCTTCTAGTTGATAGAGCTATAATGCTGAGCAGGTTTGTGCATCATGTGGTAGAGCAGAGCAGAGCAAAGCGGTGGTGCTGTGGAATATTCCGGGGCCAGGTCGTGTGGTTTTTGGCGCCCCTGTTATTTGTGTCTTGCTCCTGTTTAATCATCCGCCAAAGCAGCAGCTGTATCACATCAAGGCTGTGTGTGTGTGT
>NC_036855.1:4813457-4826287 GCF_002910315.2 Salvelinus sp. IW2-2015
GTGTGTGTGTGTTTGGTTGTGTGTGTGTGTGTGTGTGTGTGGTGTGTGGTGTGTGTGTGTGTGTGTGTGTGTGTGTGTTGTGTGTGTGTGTGTGTGTGGTGTTGTGTGTGTTGGTGTGTGTGGTGTGTGGTGTGTGTGTGTGGTGTGTTTTGTCTATGTGGTTATTCCTGTAGTGATCGTCTATCACATTTGTATAGTTAAAAGGAGATTTTTCCATGTTTTGAGAAAAAGCAGGGCTCACGCCAATTGGTTCTGGGAGTTGCTGGAGAGGGCCCGGTCAGGTGCGACGCGCGGTGCTGCTGCAGTAGAGGCCTTGCTTGCTTCGGGGAAAGCACGACAGCGTTGCTTTACAAACCAACGTGCTTTTGTTCTGTTTTTGTGTGTTCGCTGAGTAAACTTTGACAACATTTTCTTACACACATGGGGACTGGCTGCGGTTTTGTGTTTTGTGATGTGTTTTGTATGTGTTTGGTTTGTTTATGCTTTGTGTATTGTATCAGGGGCGGGTCTTGCTGTTATGTGCGCTTGGGGCATGTTGATGGTGTAGATGCTGTGAGTCATAGCTGCGTGTGAGGGGTTGTCCATGTATGCTGTGTGTTGTCATGGGATGTGTTTTGTAATGGTGTGTTTTGTTATGTGTGTTTGTACGCCTGGTTTTTGTCAATGTGCGTGGTGGGGCATGTATGTATGTGTGTTTTGTAACTGTGGTTTTGTGTACGCGGTTTTATTTTGTATGTGCGTGGTGGGCATGTATGGTGTGTTTGTAATGTGCGGACGTGTGGGCACTGTATGTGGCTTATTGTGTTATGATTGTGCGTAGTGGGCGACATGTATGGTGCATTTAGTTGTGTGTGTGTGTGTGTGTTGTGTTAACTGGTGTGGTTGGTGTTTGTCTGTATGTGGTTTGTTTGTGGCATGGCCTGTGGTTGTGGGTAAGGCGGGTGGAACTAAGTTTTCAGGCTTATAATGATAAAGCTGCGCCATATAAAGTACCCCGGTGACAACTCAGATCATTTCTTTAATGTTCTTGTTTCGCACGACCGCTCTTTTAACTATCTTCAAGATGGAAGCGAGAGACTAAGAACAACAGGAACGGTGGGTGTCCATAGGAGGGATCGACGCTTAAATAGGGGATAAATTCATTTTTTCTTGCCAGGTTGTGCTGGGGCGTATGAAGGAGACGTAAGAGAACTTCTGAGCGGTGGTTGCCCTCTTCAGTAGGTTTTCGCTTGTTTATTGAGGTGGGGCTTTGTGGACAGGGATGGCCCAAGTGACGCGCTAGTGTGTGAGGAGTCTAGAAATATAAGGGTGATCCGGATCATGGGACTGTTGCCTTGGTGGTCCTTGTAGCTATGGCCTTCGTGTACGGTAGTGCCTACGATATAGGTTAGCTACGGGGAAACGGGGAAAGGTCAGTGGGGTTGTTGATGAGGCCAATGTTCGGCGGATCGCAGCGATAAGACAAACTTTTGAGGATTTTTTGGGTTCGGAAGCCTTTCCAAAAACCCTTAAGATTGTTCCCCTTAACAGTGGAGTAATGATAACCTTAAGATTTCTTGGGAGTTAATACGCTAAACTTAACCTATACCTTAAAAATGGTTGGAAGTTAATGACTAAAATTTTATAACCTTTTTAACACTTCGATATTGTGACTGTTTGGAACAAACTTCAATTGGGAAGTTTAAAAAACAAGGACGACCCGTTAAGTTCGGCACGTGAGACTGTTAGAGTTGTTGATGTGTGTTGTGTGTGTGGTGTTGCTGTCTTGCTGTGGCTGTGGCGGTCTGTCACTAGTGGATGACTTTCACAGCATGTAGAATCAACCTGCTGAACAGCGAGCTCATCTCTGATTCGGGTCGAAGACAAGAAGGGGGTGCAGGTGATCGCTGATTGGAGGTGTAATATCTGGACATACAACATTCTCTCGTGGTGGTCTCGACCCCGCCCTGTGCAACTGGGTCCTTGGACTTTCTGAGCGTCGGACGCTCACAATGTGGTGAAGGGTAGCGTAACAACATCCCCACTCTGCTGATCCTCAACACTGGGGGCCCGACAAGGGTTGCGTTCTCAGTCCTATTCCTGTATCCCTGTTCACGCCATAGACTTGCGTGGCCATGCAGGGCTTCAATTCAATCATACAGAGTTTGCAGATGACACTGTACAGTGGTAGACTTGCTTACCATACCAACGACGAGACGCCTACAGGGAGGGAGAATGAGGACCCTCGGCGTGTGGTGTCAGGAAAATTAACCTCTCACTTCAACGTGCAAAAAACAAAGGAGATGATCGTGGACTTTAGGGTATAACAGCAGAGGGAGCAATTCCCCACCGCGCCCCTCCACAATCGAGGGACAGCAGTGGAGAAGGTGGAAAGTTTTAAGTTCCTCGGTGGTACAGCATCAGGACAAACTGAAATGCTCCACATCCAAACAGGACAGCGTGGTGATGAGGCGCAACAGCTGGCCTTTCAACCTCAGGAGGCTGAAAGAAATTTTGTCTTGTCACCATAAAACTACTCACAACCTTTTAACAGATGCACAATGGAGGCATCTGTTGGGCTGGTATCACCGCTCTTACGGTGCACTGGCACTGCCCTCAACCTGCAAGACTTCTCCAGAAGGGGTAGTGAGCGTCTGCAGCAAGCATGCACCGGGGCGCAAACTACCTGCCCTCCCCAGGACACCTACACCACCCGATGGTCACAGGAGGCCAAAAAGATCATCAAGGACAAAACCACTGCGAGCCACTGCCTGTTCCAGTCTCTATGGTCCCCTTGCTACCCTCATCCAGAAGGCGAGGTCAGTAAGGTGATCAAAGCGGGGACCCCGAGAGACTGAAAAATTACAGCTTCTATCATCAAGGCCATCAGCATGTTAAACAGCCATTACACTAACCCATAGAGAGGCTGCTGTCAACATACAGACTCCAAATCTCTGGGCCACTTTAATAAATTAACATTATAATTAAAGGATCACGAGTCACTTTACAGTAACCGCCACTTTCTTCAATAATGTTTACATATTCTAATGACTCATCTCATGTGTACTTTATATCTGTTCTATTACCATCTATTCTCGCATTTTGCCTATCCGCAAGGTCACGCTCATCATCCATATATTTGTATGTACATCTCTTATTCCATGGCACCATTGTGGGTTTCTCTATGACGATAAATCAGATCAATCCCCGAACTGTGTAGTGGGGAGTTGTAGGTCTCCCAAAAGGCCAATGTTCCTGCAGTAAGCTGCAGCCCTCTGATGAGTTCTGACTTTTTGTGATCACCAACGCCGATCAAAAGTTTGCCCATCCCCTGATGCTAAGTTGATTGATAGTTGGTATTTCAGCAGTCATAAAGTATGCCCTTATTTACTTTAAAAAGAATACTAAATAGTGATTTTTGTCAGAAACAGCACAGGCCGCAGGCTCTATAGTGATGAGATGCTGACTTGAATGAAATAAGCAAGTCATCCAAAAAAACCAACATAACACAGACAATGAAATATTGTTATTTCAGTAATTGTATCATGATGGTTAATACGCCATCCGCCATCCCCGTCACAAGCGATCACGTGTTGCCGCCCTAGTGGCCGGTTCCCCACGCACATCCGTGAACTGTCCTCAGACATGGATGTGAACGTTAATTACTTGACTTGTACGACGTGGTGAGCCCTGGCTGCTTCTCTAGCTGTACAAAAATCTAGAGCGACGGCGGAGGGGGCCAGCAGGACTGTAATGACAGTCACAAATCTTAGGAAGTAGTGCTGGCTGCCAACGTGATGACAGCTGTTACGCATCGCACAGACTCTACCCGAGATCAAACAACACACCACTGAACTGCTACTAATTAGCTCTGGTGACTTAGGCGGGTGAGACAACAGCACACCTCTCTCAGCCGTCTCTCAAAGACTGAACAGTGTCCTCCCCTCTGATCGTCCTTGTTGACTGTGTGGATTCTATCTAGGTAGAGCAGACTTGCAATGTCTCAATCCTCTCTTCCTCTTTACCTGTTTTTTTCTTTCTCTCTCCTCTGTGTGTGTGTGGTGTGTGTGTGTGTGCGTAAAGTGTGTTTGTTTTGGTGTGTAAGAAAGAGGGGTACGGTGATGTCACATAGTCAAACAATGAGCCTTTGAAGAATGGCTTGAATATTGAGGGACATTTCAACAAAGAAGAAGCATTAAAATAGAACACGAAAAACATATTTTAAAGAAACATGAGTAAATATCTTCACAGCCTGTTACTACTGTAGTGATCGCTATCACATTTAGTATAGTTAAAAGGAGATTTTCCATGTTTGAGAACAAAGCAGCTCAGTTGCTGAGAGGACGGCTGCTCCTGCTGTTGACGCATTAAGTGCTGTGTGTGTCCTGAGTAATTTGAAACATCTTCACACATGGGGGCTCGGTTTGTGTGTTTGTATGTGTGTTTGTATGTGTGTTTGTATGTGTGTTTGTACGCGTCTTTGTATGTGCGTGTGGGCATGTATGTGTGTTTGTATGTGCGTGTGGGCATGTATGTGCGTTTGTATGTGCGTGTGGGCATGTATGTGCATTTGTGTGTGTGTGTGTGTTTGTATGTGTGTTTGTTTGTGCGTTTGTGTGCTTGCGTGTGTGGGAAGGGGTGGACTCCTGGGGAGTTTCAGGCTATAATGAAAAGCATAAAGTCACCGTGACAACTCAGCATTTCTTTAGCTGTTTTCCACCCTTTTACTTCAGATGGACCAAGACACAGGACGGTGTGTCCATCAGGTGTGCTGGGATGAGGAAATAAGTCCATTCTGTTTCACTGGAAATAACAGTATTAAAATATCAGACTGCCGACACATGATCTCCAACAGGATGTTAAGGCTTGTTAGAGCGTCTTATAATGGGACATTGTGTGAGCTGTAATAAAGTTTGGGCATGTGTGTGCGTGCATGCTTGCGTGCGTCGGTGTGTGTGTGTACATGTTCCGTTTCCTGTTTGTGGGTGGGCCCATTAGCCCCTAACACGGAACCTACAGGGGGCAGAACCTCATGCTGCACTGTGGGACTGTGGTGTAGGAAAAAAATGTTCCCAACTGCGACCACATCCACACATGTCTGTGTGTTATGTTTATGTGTGCAGTGTTTGTGGTGTATGAGCAGTGTTAAGTGTGTGTGTGTGTTATGTAAGAGCTGCTTTATTGGATTTTATAATGAAACATGAGGACTGCACCCTAATTCAGACCATATGACCGAATGTGTTTGATCTCTCTCTCTCTCTCTCTCTCTCTCTCTCTCTCTCTCTCTCTCTCTCTCTCTCTCTCACTGGGGTTACGGTGTGTGGTCACACGCTCAGGCACCACATGTAACCGGCTGAGGCGCACACACACACTGTRTCTGTGTGTAAACTGTAAATATTTACCAACTCTTTGTAGGGTGTGTTTGGTTCCTCTCTCAGAACCTGTGGCTTTTTCACCAGGGGAGGACGGGTTGACAAACACGGAAACAAAACAAGTACATGCATTAATTATGTTGACTCTCACTTGCCCATTTTCTGTTCTATGTCTCTCTCTTTCTTCCCCTCCTCCATTTTCTCTTTCTCTCCCCTCCCTCTACCCCCCTGGTTTCATGTAGGCTGTGTTCGATTTGATTGTTCCTTCCTATGCGCCTAGGGAACGCAGACATTGGGAGAGTGAATCACTGATGACATTGTCTCGGTTTCCTATCTCAGGATTAGAGGATTATCTACACAGAGAGAGTAGCACTGAAATCAGCATAGCAACAACACAAACAARCACAAATATAAACACAAACACAAACAACTGGGTTGGTGGGGGGCTGATTCAATCTGTAGAGTGTGTGTGTACATGTGTAGGGCTGTAAAGCATGAACCACACCAAAAACTTCCCTGCAAATAGACTGCCGATAGGTACTTATCGCAGTGGAAGGCAGTTCCTTCTCTTGCTAAAACAAAAGCGGTACCTGCTGCRTGTTGACCCGGTAGCGATGAACCTACCAATTCTACTTGTAGAATCGCAATGCTCGTCAGTGGCCAACAACTTCACAACTTGAGCCAATCAGAGAGCATGAACCCCACGTGAGGGAGCCCCCCCCCAAAAAAAAAAGTAAAAAAGAGGGCATTTTCTCCGTACATCCACAGATGAGCCMGTCACACTTCATATGTAATGTAGGCTATGGGATGGTAGCTAGCTAAGTGCACAGACGCAATGCACACAACACTAAATACTTTCTCCAAGCTAGCTAACCACTGTAGCTAGTATTGACATTATAATTAAATCACAATGGATTAGCTAGTTTCAATGAAACAGATGCCTGTGTTAGCTGCCGAGTTAGTGCAGTGTCCTTAGCTAGTTAGCTAGCTATGTCATGCTATCTAGCAAGTGTGCTAACATTAGGTAGTTATCTAGCTGTGGCCATTTGGCTAGTATCAACAAGGGCTTTCTACGAAATAGCAACATCAGCAAAGATAACTTGGAATCTAGACCATATGCAAAACACACGGATATGCATTGCCAAACAATGCTACTGCCACCTTCTGGTTTGAAGTATTTTAACAAGACTGACGACTTCCAAGGTCTTTGCTGTGTGACCACAAAAGAGATTGACTGCCGACACTTTGTTCAGAGGTGCTAAGTACTATCGCAGGCAAGCGTTTGACAATCCTACCGGTGTGTCTGAGCTTTTACGTTGACCGTAAAATTTAATGGCCAGTCGCTGATGGCCTGGTACTCAGTCCCTCTAATTACTCTGACATCAATGCAAATGCATTCGCAAATCAAATCAAACACTTAATGAGAGCCCTGGCATTCAGAGTTTGAGTGGAATAGGATCACCCGTTGCTCAGCGAGAGCCAGCTCCTCGTAGCTGGTTGATGCATGGAATGAAATAGGTGTTCCTATAAACCCATGTTACGCAACATTTCTATAGGCTATGCCATGGAATTGCGTGAGAAAATATTTTGACGGCCTCTATTAAAAAGAGGAGGATCCGATCAGATTTCTATAGACTAGGTCTACTATATTTATTTCTCAACTTTCCTAATATTAAGCACATTTCTTCACTTTACAACCAGAGTAGCCTACCTGGCTGGCATAAACCGCGGAAAAACGTCCTCCATTCAAGGATAACCTGTCTTTTTAATCCCTGTTTCGACAGGTGCACACAGAACATTGAACTCTGTGGGTGTTCCATTTCACACTTTTGAAGTGTTTACATTAGAACCACCAGAAAGTGTTGAATTTACAGTTTTCAAAGTGTTGCACTTTTAACACCAATACTTTCCAACACCAGTGGCATTAAAATGTTACACTAACGCAGTGTTAAAGTTACACTGTTATGGTGTTCACTAATGCCTTGTATTTAACACTTTAGAATTCGATGTTAAAACTAGGTCAGTGTTAAATGTACACTGTTATGGTGTTCACTGCAAATTCTACAGTGTTAAATCAACACTGAGAGTGTTAAATGTAAAACCGGTCCAGTGTCTATACGGGTCCACACTTTTCAGTGTTAAATTAACACACTGCTTAGTGTAAAGTCTTATTTGCATATTTCCCAGAGTGCCTTGCCTTTCGAGTTACCACCCATGACTGTTTTTGTTAGTGACAGAGACATGGTTGTTACATTCATCCATTATCAGTCCTGTGGACTTCACCAAGTGAGATCCTAAGCGAATATGATATCATTAAAATTCAATAATATAATACAACACATAATTCATTATGCCTTATTTTGAGGGCCTAGTTGTACCCTAATAAAATGGCCTGAAACTTATAATCACATTATGCTGGCTTGCAAAGTGATGTGTAATTCCTATTGGAATTCAGCCAGATTGGGGATAGGGATATCCAACATTTGGAATTTTTATTCACCTGCAACCTGCATTCAGAGTGACTGCCAGGTTGTAAATATAAAATATGACACTACCTTAAGCATCTAAACCGGAAAAAAACATTTCAGTAACGGGCACAATAAGTCCAAACAATAGATTGGATTAGCTAACACATTTTTTATTTATATTTACGTAGCATAATATGAATTAATCAATCAATGAACATGCAAAAACATAGATATTGAAACAAACCAGCATATGAACACTGACGATTTAATGGCCCATTAACTAAAAACTAATTTCACACATTCACTGAGAATAMAAGACATTAAGAACACCTTCCTAATATTGAGTTGCACCCCCCTTTTTGCCCTCAGATGCTTCCCACAGTTGTGTCAAGTTGGCTGGATGTCCTTTGGGTGGTGGACCGCTCTTGATACGCTGTTGAGCGTGAAAAACCCAGCAGCGTTACAGTTCTTGACACAAACCGGTGCACCTGGCGCCTACTATCATACCCCGTTYAAAGGCACTTAAATATTTTCTTGCTCATTCACCCTCTGAATGGCACACATACACAATCCATGTCTCAATTGTCTCAAGGCTTAAAAATCCTTCTTTAWCCTGTCTCCTCCCATCAATTAATTTACACTGATTGAATTGGATTTAACAAATTACATCAATAAGGGATCATAACTTTCACCTGGATTCACCTGGTCAGTCTATGTCATGGAAAAAGCAGGTGTCCTTAATGTTTTGTACACTCAGTGTGTATTATTTAATATACGTAAAGACAAAAATGAAAGTCAAATCACATTTTATTGGTCACATACACATGGTTAGCAGATGTGATTGCAAGTGTAGCGAAATGCTTGTTCATCTAGTTCCGACCGTGCAGTAATATCTAACAAGTAATCTAACAAATTCACAACGACTACCTTATACACACAAATCTAAGTAAGCAATGGAATAAGAATATATACATATAAATATATGGATGAGCAATGACAGAGCGGCATAGGGAAGATGGCAAGATGCAATAGGCAAGATGCAATAGACGATATAAAATACAATATATACATATGAGATGAGCAATGCAATATATGTAAACATTATTAAAGTGTAGATACAAAATGAAATAAGGAATGTGAATGATGCTCATCGTTTGGGGAAAGTAACGGCGCATGCATTTTTTCCAAATCATAGTGACTTGCATCATGTAGCTTAGCCCATAGGCCTATATGTGTGTATACGGTTTATATCACAACTACAAGTGGCCCAATAACTCTAAGCGTAGCCTATAGGCCTAGGACCCCTGGAATAGGGTTGGAGAACCCATAGCCTACAGCGCTTAGTGAAATGTGTTCTCATGAACCCAGTCATTGCGTAATCGTTTGTAAAAACTGAATTTTATGGGGTTTTGTGTGTAGATTGATGAGGATTTGTTTTTCATATTTAATACATTTTAGAATAAGGCTGTAACGTAACAACATGTGGAAAAAGTGAAGGGGTCTGAATACTTTCCGAATGCACTCTATACTAAATATATTCACGTCACCAAATAATTTATTAAAACACACTGTTTTGCAAGGAAGGTCTACAGTAGCCTCAACAGCACTCTGTAGGGTGGCACCATGGTGTAGCCGGAGGACAGCTAGTTTCTGCTCTCCTCTCGATACATTAGCTTTAATACAAAACCTAGGAGGCTAGTGGATCTCACCACCTTCCATAGACTTACACAGTAATTATGACAACTTCTGGATGACATTCTCCAACCTATCAGAGCTCTTGCAGCATGAACTGACATGTTGTCCGAACATAGGATCAGAGAATTAATCTAGTACTGAAAGCATAAGCTACAGCTATCTAGCACTGCAGTGCATAAAATGTGGTTAGTAGTTGACTCAAAGAGAGAGAAAGACAATAGTTAAACAGTTTTGAACAAATTAATTTCTTCAAAAATGAAGGAAAAGTGAGAGAGAGAGAGCTAGCTATATGTTGTATTTCTTTTCACTTACTTAGCTAGCTAATGCAGCTAGCTAGCTTAGCCTACTCAAACACCCGGCTCAAACAGAGTTGGATACTATATTAGTTAGCTGGCTATGGCTATCCAACACTGGAACTCTTCAAGGTGAGTTTTTTGGTTTTATGAATTTATTGCCACTGGGGCTCGCCTGTGTAACTGCTAAACTTCTTTCTGTACACTGTAGTGTGTAATTATAGCGCGTTTACTAAYGTGTTAGTTCTAGTAGCTATGTTGATTATGACATTAACTAATATGGTGACAACGATGTAGGCTGTGTGTAGCAGTTATGATATTAAGGTTTGGCTTGGAAAGTTTTTTTCACCTGGTCACACACAGCTGGTGTTCAGTGTTGTGCACTGAAGTCAACAAAGTGAAGGGAAAAGGTGAGAGGAAGAGAGCGCGTAGATGCAATATAGAATTATACAACGATCAAAGGGCTCATGCTGTTTGTATTTTATTTTATTCATTTATTTCACCTTTATTTAACCAGGTAGGCAAGTTGAGAACAAGTTCTCATTTACAATTGCGACCTGGCAATTGTGTGTGGCTGCTATGAGAGTGAACTGTGTTTGCGTGTGATCATGGGTGTATTCATTCCGCTGATTCTGTTGATTTTTTTTCTTTTTCTAATGGAAGCAAACGGAATGAAACGGGGATTAACATAACTGAATTTGTCCAATAGAAACTGTCGTTTGCAACCGATACAGGCAAGTGTGTGCAAGGCGGTATTGAATGTGTCAATGTCTGTCATCTTGATAACGCAAATTTCTCTCGACCTGTGCACCTACGTTGTAAACTCTCATTCAAAAGCTAGGTTGTAGCAACATGAYGGGAATAGGGAACATTAGATTATCATGTAGTAGCCTAAACCTATTGATGTTACATTGAACTTTGTGAACGGAATATGACTGACAGTCATCCATTATGCTGTAATAAAAAAAAAATAGTCCTCCCTCATCTTAAACGGCACCGACCACCACTGACCTACATTCATRCATTTTCTTGACTGTCTAGCTCACTAATAATCACTAGCATAGAAAATTCCCCAAAAATTATGGATAGATGACTATTTTTTGCAAATGTTGACAGCAAGGATATATAACACATTTTCAGTGAGACCCTCTGGACATCGTTGAAGACCAAATGTGGCCCCTGGTGKAGCCCATATTAAATAGATTTGTTAGACTTTTTAAAAATGTTGATGCTCCAAAGGTCCTCATCAGTTGATTGTAGGTTATGCATGGAAGGCCAGAGATGTTAAATGTGTTTATGTTCATTAAGGGTCGCTACATGTGTTTATGTTCATTAACGGTCAATTACCGTGAGACCGGCAGATATTTGCATGACAGTTACCGGCTGAAAAAATGTCATGACTGACACAGCCCTTTATTCTGTGTAGCCTGAATGCAATGTGAATGTGAGTGTGAATGCAGTGTGAATGTGAGTGTGTGTCTGTGTAGCTGTCTGCTCAGATTTAGTCTACTCTGACTCTCAGCAACACAATAATGATTATTGTTATATTCCATTGTGAACCAGAAATCCAGCCTTTCACCTCGGCGTCTCCCACACGCACGCACACACACACACACACATTTTTATTTTTCACCAATACACATCATTAGATCAGTCAGGAACACTTGAATCAAGATAGGTTGATGAAAGCGAGCCTGTCCTGGAGCAGGTGTAGTAGGAGACTTAGAATTCATTGCAAAAATAAAGGACTCTGTCAGGGGTTMAACTTTTCTTGTGGACCAAAATGTACTTATAAGGAAAGTCCTATCATATTATAAGGCCGGCACTGCCACGTACAGAGCCTTCAGAAAGTTTTCACACCCCTTGACTGTTTCCACGTTTTGTATTAAATAGATTTTTTTTGTCACTGGCCTACACACAATTCCCCATAATGTCAAAGTGGAATTATATTTTTCGAAATGTTTACTAATTAATTAGAAATTAAAATAAGTATTCAATAAGTATTCAACCCCTTTGTTATGGCAAGACTAAAAAAGTGCAGGGGTACAAATTTGCTTAACAAGTCACATAATACGTTGAATACGTTTATTCATTTATTTCACCTTTATTTAACCAGGTAGGCAAGTTGAGAACAAGTTCTCAACAATAAGAGAAAACTGCTCAGGAATTACACCATGAGGCCAATGGTGACTTTAAAACAGTTACAGAGTTTAATGACTGTGATACGAGAAAAGTGAGGATGTATCAAAACATTGTAATTATTCTACAATACTAACCTAATTGACAGAGTGAAAAGAAGGACGCCTGTACAGAATAGAAATATTCCAAAACATGCATCCTATTTGCAACAAGGTACTAAAGTAATAATGCAAACAATGTGGCAAAGCAATGAACTTTTCTTCCTGAATACAAAGCTTTACGTTTGCGCCAAATACAATACAACACATTACTGAATACMACTCTCCATATTTTCAAGCATAGTTGCAGTGGGGTGAGTTCATGGATGCCAAGGGAAGTCAGCCTTCCCCCCAAAAATTACAGAGAAAAACAAATAAAATGATTTATCTTTCATCTCTCAGCATTTCATTATTTTCCTTCTCTCTCTCTCTCTCTCTCTCTCTCTCTCTCTCTCTTCTCATTGAAGTGGAAAGATTTCAGATTTAATACATTCTTCTCTGTGATGTTACTTTTCAAAAGAGAGTGGTGACATTAATAGTTGTTGGGTGGGGGGGCGGGGGGGGGGGTAGATTGAGAGCAGGGCGTCTGTTGATTCGTTATGCTGTCTGTTCATTCATGTATCCTGCTGGGAGGAGAGAGAGAGAGTGGAGAGAGAGAGAGAGAGAGAGAGAGAGAGAGAGAGAGAGAGAGAGAGAGAGAGAGGAGAGAGAGAGAGAGAGAGAGAGAGAGAGAGAGAGAGAGAGAGAGAGAGAAGAGAGATAGAGAGAGAGAGATCAAGATGAAGAGAGAGAGAGGAGGAGAGAAGAGAAGAGAGAGAGAGAGGAGAGAGAGAGAGAAGAGAGAAG
>NC_036855.1:4830893-4833155 GCF_002910315.2 Salvelinus sp. IW2-2015
AGGAACTTTAAAACGTCCACCGTCTTCCACTCGTGTCCCGTGATGTGGATGTGGGGGGTGGGACTCTCTTCTGCTGTTCTTCAAGCCGTATATCTCATTTTGTTCTTGTTGACGTGAGTGAGAGTTATTTTCCTGCACCACTCCGAGCGGGCCTCCCTCTCCTGTAGGGCGTCTCGTCGTTGTTGGTAATCATCGTCTACATGTAGTGTTCAGTCTGCGAACCTTGATATTGAGTTGGAATGCGTGCATGGCCACGTTAGTCACATGGGTGAACAGGGAGTACAGGAGAGACTTGAGAACGCACCCTTGTGGGGCCCCAGTGTTGAGGATCAGCAGAGTGGGGATGTTGTTTCCTACCTTCACCACATGGGAGCGGTCCGTCAGAAAGTCCAGGACCCAGTTGCACAGGGCGGGGTCGAGACCCAGAGAGAATGTTGTTGTCCAGATTACACCMCCATCAGCATCACCATGACCCTGTCTTGTTTCGACCAATCAGAGATGAGCTCGCTGTCAGCAGGTGTGATCTACATGCTGTGAAAGTCATCACAGTGACAGACCGCACAGCACAGCAAGACAGCAACACACACACACACACACACATCAACAAGCTCTAACAGTCTCACGTCAGAATTAGACGTTCGTCCTTGTTTTTTAAACTTCCAATTTTGAAGTTGTTCCAAACATCACATATCTAAGTGTTAAAGGTTAATTTTAGTCATTAACTCCACATTTTTAAGGTTAGGGTTAAGTTTAGGTATTAACTCAGAAATCTTAAGGTTAGTCATTACTCCACATGGTTAAGGTAAGGGTTTGGGAAAGGCTTCGAACAAAAATCGCAAAAGTTTTCTATCGCTGGATTCGAACATGCAACCTTTTTGCACCAGAGGCAGACACAAATGCCCATCTGCCATCCCTGTCCACAAAGCCCTAATAAAACCGAAACCTACTTRARGGCAACACCGCTCACTGTTGCCCCTAGTGAACGGTTCCCACGTCTCCTGACGTCCTCAGACATGGATGAACGTCTAATCCTGACTTGTATCACGGGTGACCWRGCTGGATGATATATGTATCCAGCCTGCTAATTGTCTCCATGGTTCAGCAGGGCCAGCGGGATGTTGGGGGAAGGCGGCGTTACAGTACAACTGCATTCACCATGTGGATACGCACGCACGCGCCACACACCACACACACACACACATCACACACACACACACACACACATCACATCACACACACCCACACACCACACACACCACACACAACCACCCCACACCACACCCAAAAACCCAAAACCCCCCCCCCCCCACACACACACACACACACACACACACACACACACACACACACACAGGCTTTTAAAATGCTCTCCATCTGTTTATGTAAATGAACTCTGACCTTAGCTGACCTCTGGGTGTGTAGTTGACAGTTAACCACTTAATGTGTGTACTTTGAGTGTGTGTCTGTATGTGTGGTGAGCTATTGTTTCTCTATGAGTACAGTTGAACAGCAGGTCACAAAACAGCAAGAGAGAGAGAGAGAGAGAGAGAGAGGGAGGGAGGGACAGAGAGAGAGAGAGACGGAGCAGGGGGGAAAGAGAGAGAGGGAGCAGAGAGAGAGAGGAGAGAGAGAGGAGAGGGAGAGACAGAGAGAGAGGGAGAGAGAGAGACGGAGTAGGGGAGAGGGGGAGAGAGAGAGGGAGAGAGAGGGAGGGAGAGAGATGGAGAGAGAAAGATTTGAAATGTCTCCATTGTGAGTGTAATGTTTACTGTTATTTCTTATTGTTTATTTCACTTTTGTTCATCTATTTCACTTGCTTTGGCAATGTAAACATATGTTTCCATGCCAATAAAGCCCATTGCGTTGAATGAGAGAGAGAACAAACAAGAAAAATAGAACGAGATAAAGAGAGTGAGCCGTATGCTACTTTCAAATCCAGATCAATTGTTCTTTGTGAGGAATTAGTGTGTGATTGCGATGATGGTCTATTTCCATTGGCTATCTCATGATGAGCTGGGTCAAAGGTTATTCAGAGCAGTGATCAGTCGATATGACCATGAGGACTGGATGAATGGACTATTGATCCCCTCTCTCCTGACCACTCTGTACTGAACACGGCTTATTTGACCTTACATAGATCTCTGTTTACCAGTATCTATCTAGATAAGACTATATACAGTACCAGTCAAATGTTTGTGACACACCTACTCATTCAAGGGTTTTTCTTTATTTTTACTATTTTTCTACATTATCTCTCCTGTG
>NC_036855.1:4833730-4861952 GCF_002910315.2 Salvelinus sp. IW2-2015
TAAGAGACTACAACTCCCTACCACACAGTTCGGGCTTGATCTGATTTATCTCTAGAGAAACCCACAATGTGGGCATTGAATAAGAGTATGTACATACAAATATATGGATGAGCGATGACCGTGCGGCATAGGCAAAATGTAGTAGATGGTATAGAACAGTATATAGTACACATGAGATGAGTCATTTAGAATGTAAACATTATTGAAGTGGCGTTACTTAAAGTGACTCGTGATACCTTTATTAATGTTAATTTATTAAAGTGGCCAGAGATTGGAGTCTGTATTTTGACAGCAGCCTCTCTATGTAGTGATGGCTGTTAACAGTCTGATGGCCTTGAGATAGAAGCTGTTTTTCAGTCTCTTGGTCCCAGCTTTGATGCACCTGTACTGACCTCGCCTTCTGGATGATAGCGGGTGAACAGGCAGTGGCTTGGGTGGTTGTTGTCCTTGATGATCCTTTTGGCCTTCCTGTGACATCGGGTGCTGTAGGTGTCCTGGAGGGCAGGTAGTTTGCACCCGGTGATGCGTTGTGCAGACCTCACTACCCTCTGGAGAGCTTTGCGGTTGAGGGCAGTGCAGTTGCCGTACCAGGCGTGATACAGCCCTACATGTTTGCATCTGTAAAAGTTTGTGAGTGTTTTAGGTGACAAGACAAATTTCTTCAGCCTCCTGAGGTTGAAGAGCGCTGTTGCGCCTTCTTACAAACGCGTCTGTTTGGGTGGACCATTTCAGTTTGTCCGTGATGTGTACACAGAGGAACTTAAAACCTTCCACCTTCTCCACTGCTGTCCCGTCGATGTGGATGGGGGGGTGCTCCCTCTGCTGTTCCTAAAGTCCACGATCATCCTTTGTTTTGTTGACGTTGAGTGAGAAGTTATTTTCCTGACACCACACTCCGAGGGCCCTCACCTCCTCCCTGTAGGCCGTCTCGTCGTTGTTGGTAATCAAGTCTACCACTGTAGTGTCGTCTGCAAACTTGATGATTGAGTTGGAAGCGTGCATGGCCACGCAGTCATGGGTGAACAGGGAGTACAGGAGACGACTGAGAACGCACCCTTGTGGGCCCCAGTGTTGAGGATCAGCAGAGTGGGGATGTTGTTTCCTACCTTCACCACATGGGAGCGGTCCGTCAGAAAGTCAGGACCCAGTTGCACAGGGCGGGGTCGAGACCCAGAGAGAATGTTGTTGTCCAGATTACACCACCATCAGCATCACCACTGACCCTGTCTTGTTTCGACCAATCAGAGATGAGCTCGCTGTCAGCAGGTGTGATCTACATGCTGTGAAAGTCATCACAGTGACAGACCGCACAGCACAGCAAGACAGCAACACACACACACACCAACAAGCTCTAACAGTCTCACGTCAGAATTCGTCCTTGTTTTTCAAACTTCCAATTTTGAAGTTGTTCCAAACATCACATATCTAAGTGTTAAAGGTTAATTTTAGTCATTAACTCCACATTTTTAAGGTTAGGGTTAAGTTTAGGTATTAACTCAGAAATCTTAAGGTTAGTCATTACTCCACATGGTTAAGGTAAGGGTTTGGGAAAGGCTTCGAACAAAAATCGCAAAAGTTTTCTATCGCTGGATTCGAACATGCAACCTTTTTGCACCAGAGGCAGACACAAATGCCCATCTGCCATCCCTGTCCACAAAGCCCTAATAAAACCGAACCTACTTAAGGGCAACACCGCTCACTGTTGCCCTAGTGAACGGTTCCCACGTCTCCTGACGTCCTCAGACATGGATGAACGTCTAATCCTGACTTGTATCACGGGTGACCTGGCTGGATGATATATGTATCCAGCCTGCTAATTGTCTCCATGGTTCAGCAGGGCCAGCGGGATGTTGGGGAAGGCGGCGTTACAGTACAACTGCATTCACCAGTGGATACGCACGCACGCACGCACGCACGCACGCACGCACGCACGCACGCACGCACGCACGCACGCACACACACACACACACACACAACACACACACACACACACACACACAGGCTTTTAAAATGCTTCTCCATCTGTTTATGTAAATGAACTCTGACCTTAGCTGACCTCTGGGTGTGTTAGTTTGACAGTTAACCACTTAATGTGTTGTACTTTGAGTGTGTGTCTGTATGTGTGGTGAGCTATTGTTTCTCTATGAGTACAGTTGAACAGCAGGTCACAAACAGCAAGAGAGAAGAGAGAAGAGAGAGAGAGAGGAGGGAGGGAGCGAGAGAGAGAGAGACGGAGCAGGGGGAAAGAGAGAGAGGGAGCGAGAGAGAGGAAGAGAGAGAGGGAGAGACAGAGAGAGAGGAGAGAGAGAGACGGAGTAGGGGGAGAGAGAGAGGGAGAGAGAGGGAGGGAGAGAGATGGAGAGAGAAAGATTTGAAATGTCTCCATTGTGAGTGTAATGTTTACTGTTCATTTCTTATTGTTTATTTCACTTTTGTTCATCTATTTCACTTGCTTTGGCAATGTAAACATATGTTTCCATGCCAATAAAGCCCATTGCGTTGAATGAGAGAGAGAACAAACAAGAAAAATAGAACGAGATAAAGAGAGTGAGCCGTATGCTACTTTCAAATCCAGATCAATTGTTCTTTGTGAGGAATTAGTGTGTGATTGCGATGATGGTCTATTTCCATTGGCTATCTCATGATGAGCTGGTCAAAGGTTATTCAGAGCAGTGATCAGTCGATATGACCATGAGTACTGGATGAATGGACTATTGATCCCCCTCTCCTGACCACTCTGTACTGAACACTGGCTTATTTGACCTTACATAGATCTCTGTTTACCAGTATCTATTCTAGATAAGACTATATACAGTACCCAGTCAAATGTTTGACACACCTACTCATTCAAGGGTTTTTCTTTATTTTTACTATTCTACATTGTAGAATAATAGTGAAGACATCAAAACTATGAAATAACACAAATGGAATCATGTAGTAACCAAAAAGTGTTAAACAAATCAAAATATATTTTATATTGAGATTCTTCAAAGTCGCTACCCTTTTACATTGATGACAGCTTTGCACGCTCTTGGCATTTTCTCAACCAGCTTCATGAGGTAGTCACCTGGAATGCATTTCGATTAACAGTGTGCATTGTTAAAAGTTCATTTGTGGAATTTCTTTCCTTCTTAATACATTTGAGCCAATCAGTTGTGTTGTGACAAGTAGGGTGGTATACAGAAGATAGCCCTATTTGGTAAAAGACCAAGTCCATATTATGGCAAGAACAGCTCAAATAAGCAAAGAGAAACGACAGTCCATCATTACTTTAAGACATCAAAATTTGTATTTATTATGGATCCCATTAGTTCCTGCCAAAGCAGCAGCTACTCTTCCTGGGGTCCAGTAAAATTAAGGCAGTTTATACAACTTAAAATATTACAATACATTCACAGATTTCACAAACACACTGTGTGCCCTCAGGCCACTACTCCACCATGAAAGTCAGTCAATGCGGAACATTTCAACAACTTTGAAAGTTTCTTCAAGTGCAGTTGCAAAACATCAAGCACATGATAAAACTGTCTCTCATGAGGACCACCACAGGAAAGGAAGACCCAGAATTACCTCTGCTGCAGAGGTTGAGTTCATTAGAGTTACCAGCCTCAGAAATTGCAGCCCAAAAAATGCTTCATAGAATTCAAGTAACAGACACATCTCAATATCAACTTGTCAGAGGAGACGAGTGAATCAGGCCTTCATGGTCGAATTGCTGCAAAGAAACCACTACAAAGGACACTAATAAGAAGAAGAGATTTGCTTGGGCCAATAAAACACGAGCAAGGATATTAGACCGGCAAAAATATTTCCTTTGGTTTATGAGTCCAAATTTGAGATTTTTGGTTCCAACTGACGTGTCTTTGTGAGACACAGAGTAGGTGAACAGATGATCTCTGCATATGTGGTTCCCACCGTGAAGCATGGAGGAGGAGGTGTGATGTGTGGGTGCTTTACTGGTGACACTGTCTGTGATTTATTTAGAATCAAGGCACACTTAACCAGGATGCATTCTGCAGCGATACGCCATCCCATCTGGTTTGTGCTTAATGACCCAGCACACCTTCAGGCTGTGTAAGGGCTATTTGACCAAGAAGGAGAGTGATGGATCAGATGACCTGGCCTCCACAATCACCCGACCTCAACCCAATTGAGATGGTTTAGGATGAGTTGGACCGCAGAGTAAAGGCAAAGCAGCCAACAAGTGCTCAGCATATGTGGAATCCTTCAAGACTGTTGGAAAAAGCATTCCAGGTGAAGCTGGTTGAGAGAAGGCCAAGAGTGTGCAAACACTTTTTTGGTTACTACATGATTTCATATGTGTTATGTCATAGTTTTGTTCTCACTATTATTCTACAATGTAGAAAATATAGAAAACAAGAAAAACTCTTGAATGAGTAGGTGTGTCCAAACTTTTGTCTGGTACTGTACGTATCTATGATGAAATGCTATATAACTATCTTAACCCTAACCCTATCCTTAACCTTAACCTAAACCTCACAGTAACTCCTAACCCTAAACCTAAAGCTAATTCTAACCATATCTAACCCTAAATCTAACCCCGACCTAAAATAGCTTTTTTACAAGAGAGGACCGGCAAAATGTTCTCACTTCCAGATTTTTGGAGGGATAATTATTCTTGTGAGGACTTCCGATACTCACAAATATAGTCACGCACGCACGCGCACGCGCACGCACCACCCCACAAACACACACACACACACACACACACACACAACACACACACACACACACACACACACACACACACACACACACACACACACACACACACAGATACTTCCTCATCACCTTAAACTGTCTCAGTGACAAACCCCATGGTTATAATGTAATCACCTGAACTTACATCATGTCAGAAGAACTTGCAAATTATATTTACATTCAAAGTGCCCGAGCAGAGAACGAGATAGGTTGTGTGGTGTGATGACACTGTAGGACAATGCTGCCCTCTGATGTCCAAGTCACAAATAGCACCTAGTGCTGACTGTACCAACCATAAACATACAGTACACTCAGTATGTATTTGGACAGCGAAGCTAAAATGTTTAATTTGGCTCTATACTCTAGCACTTCAGATTTGAGACCACATTTTTCATATGAAGCATCAGTAGAGAATGTCAACTTTAATTTGATGGTATTTTCATACATATCTGTTGTACCGTTTAGAAATTAAAGCCATTTATGTATCTAGTCCCCCCATTTAAAGGTGTCCTAAGTATTTGTAGAAATTCACGTCTATGTGTTATAAAGAAGTCAAAAGTTTAGTATTTGGTCCCATATTCCTAAGCATGCAATGATTACATCAGGCTTGTGACTCTACAAACTTGTTGGGTGCATTTGCTGTTTGTTTTGGTTGTGTTTCAGATTATTTTGTGCCCAATAGAAATTAATGGTAAATAATGTATTGTGTCATTTTGGAGTCAATTTTATTGTAAATACCAATAGAATATGTTTCTGAACATTTCTACATTAATGTGAATGAATTGTGAATAATGATGAGTGAGAAAGTAACAGAGACATAAATATCATACCCCCTCAAAATGCTAACCACCCATGTTAATGTAATGGTGAGAGCATGTCTTGGGGGCATGATATAAAATGCTAACCTCCCCTGTTATTGTAATGGTGAGAGGTTAGCATGTCTTGGGGGCATGATATAAAATGCTAACCACCAATGTTAATGTAATGGTGAGAGGTTAGCATGTCTTGGGGGCATGATGTAAAATGCTAACCTTCCCTGTTAATGTAATGGTGAGAGGTTAGCATGTCTTGGGGGCATGATATTTGTGCCTCTAACTTTTGATCTCAAATCCAGAATGCTGGCGTACAGAGCCAAATGAAACATTGTAGCTTACTGTCCAAATAAATATGAAGGGGAGTGTAGCTATATATCATAATGTTATTCAACATCATTGGTCCCAGAATAGAGTCTTCCTCTGGGTCACATTTATCCATATGAATCCAGTGACAGTAAGAGCAAGGCATTCCTTCTCCTTCAGACATCACATTAAATATAATAGGTTGTGACATTTCAAATCAAAGAGTTGTCAGAGGGTTTTCACTCATATTCACCTAGGTCCTAAAGTGAGTTACAGTCTTCGTCTGTGTATCTCCAGGTAAGAATCGACTAGATGAGGCCGGTCCGAGCTCCCTGTGATGTGACATTGTCATGATGTGATTGATATCCCAGGCAGGGCAGTCTTGGGGGAGTATAGTTGGAGGGGTGGAGTTCCACAGTCTGCTGTCCCAGATGTCCATGTGTGGCCGCCGGCCTCTMCAACGAACTATGACCTCTCCAGATGGTGACCTCATGATCCCCCAGCAACCCAGCCCCAAAGACAGAACTCTGATTTAGTTGGATTGATGTGATTATGGTAATCTTGTGAGTTTGATCCTACATTAATGTAGTGCTAGACAATGTTAATTGACTAATTGATTAAGAGTAGCCTAAATACCACACGTCAGACTGTGTATGTGTGTACGGGTGAGCATGGATTTTGTGCGTGCTTGTTCTATACAGTGTGTGTGACTGTGTGTGTATGTTTATTAGAGATTCACACAAGGACAATCTCTTCAGCAATCCTTCCATTATTCCTCTCTTCTGTCTCCTCCTCCTCCTCCTCCTCTTCCTCTTCTGCTGATAGCTGAAGGGGGGGGGGGGGTGATAGTAATAACAGCTCTTCCGAGCGAGGGACCTTTCAGAATTCGCAAAGGCCATCATCCTCACCTTCCTTCAACCCACTCTGAGTACTCCATCACAGGGAGAACAACACCAGCGCAGACAGAGGTTATTATAAAGTTATTAACAGCATCTCATAAACCCTTGAACATGGTCAAACCCGTCCAACAGTGATGACATACTGGGACTCAGCTGGGTGGCCATAAAAAAGGGATTATGACACGCTGCTGTTCCTCCCACATCAAATTAATGAATCCATTCCAAACAWTAACCTTGCCTGCTACACATTTGTGAATATTTAATTATCCCCCTGCCTGCTTGCCTGTCTGCCCCCACCCCACATGTTGTTTGACTAATGACTGGGCTCGCCTCATCAAGCTCATGACAATGTAAACAGATGGGAGGTGGGGCTGGGCTCCGTGCCAGGCCTCCAGACACCAACGGGCTGAATAAACACTGACATATGCTGCAGCTATTCACACAGCTCAGAGGRCCTCCACGTAAACACTCTCAGGGAATATGGGTGACATCAAATTTAGTGTGAAGTTACCTGATAGTTGAAATTGTTTCCCCTTCAGCGATTTCGTGGACATTTAGGCTGCGTTTACACAGGCAGACCAATTCTGATATTTTTTCTCACTAATTAATCATTTGACCAATCAGATAAAAAATAATGATCTGATGTGATTGGTCAAAAGACCAATTAGTGGAAGAAATATCAGAATTGGGCTACCTGTGTAAACGCAGCCTTGGGGGGTGTGTGTGTGTGTGTATGTGTGACAGAGCGAGAGAGTAGCTGTTATTTAAACAAACTGTCCTATGACATGAACTGCCTTGGTTTCAGCAGATGACTCGCCAGATAAATGATGCAACATTAAACATTCCACTCTGTTCAGGCTCTGCCTGCACAAGGCTATACATACGACACTGGTTTTTGTTCATGCTACATTTTAATAGTAAAGCGCTTTGAGTATGAGCACATTGGGGGCTCAGACAGACAAGACAAGAGAGACAGACAGGTGTGGGCTCACAGTGACATCATCAGCCACCTGGGAGAGTTCCAAATAAATCGGGCAAACGGCAACTCTAACATGACATTATATATTAATTATGAAACTATTGTAAAATATATACACAGAAATAAAACTTGCCTATATGCATTCACACCACACGCACACAAACCAGGTTCATCCAATCAGAATCACTCTCTCCAGACGTTGCTCTTGGCTCCTCCAATCAGAAATCAGACATACAGTATGCTCRCTCAACTGACATAATAACATTCCTTCCCTGATCAAGCAGTTGTTTCTCTTCATCACAAATACWGTACATGGAGGGTGTTTCAGACACTTCTGTCTCTACGATCACAAAACTAGAATGTGATTCTATTTGCTGTAGCTCGTCCACTATCTACACGTCCCTCTTAGTAATAAAAAGCTTCCATAAAAGAAGATTCTTTCATTGTTATAAATAACCTTTCTCTACTGTGCYGTTGGACCTTCCTGTTCTCCACCTATCCTGTGCATCTGTCTCTCCTCATCATGTTCGATGTCATAGTTAACTTAAAAATATGCCAGTGACTTTCTACTAGTGGCTTGTTGTGAATATAGTACTTGGTACTTGGCAGTCACTGTCTGTACATTGATATACAGTGTATATAAATGTACAGAGAGTGACAGACAGTATATATATATATATACACAATAGCTATCTGTGATACATACATTTGAAGTCGGAAGTTTACATACACCTTAGCCAAATACATTTAAACTCACGTTTTTCACAATTCCTGACATTTAATCCTAGTAAAAAATTCCCTGTTTTAGGTCAGTTAGGATCACCACTTTATTTTAAGAATGTGAAATGTCAGAATATTAGTAGAGAGAATGATTTATTTCAGCTTTTATTTCTTTCATCACATTCCCAGTGGGTCAGAAGTTTACATACACTTAATTAGTATTTGGTAGCATTGCCTTTAAATTGTTTAACTTGGGTCAAACGTTTCGGGTAGCCTTCCACAAGCTTCCCACAATAAGTTGACAGAGCCTCTTGACAGAGCGGATGGTTAACTGAGTCAGTTTGTGGGCCTCTTGCGCTCGCACACGCTTTTTCAGTTCTTCCCACAAATGTTCTATAGGATTGAGGTCAGGCTTTGTGATGCCACTCCAATACCTTGACTTTGTTGTCCTTAAGCCATTTTGCCACAACTTTTGAAGTATGCTTGGTCATTGTCCCTTTGGAAGACCCATTTGCGACCAAGCTTTAACTTCCTGACTGATGTTTCGAGATGTTTCATTCAAGATTTCCACATAATTGTCCTTCCTCATGATACCATCTATTTTGTGAAGTGCCACCAGTCCCTCCTGCAGCAAAGCACCCCCACAACATGATGCTGCCACCCCCCCGTGCTTCACGGTTGGGATGGTATTCCTGCAAGCCTCCCTTTTTCCTCCAAGCATAATGATGGTCTATATGGCCAAACAGTTTCTATTTTTGTTTCATCAGACCAGAGGACATTTCTCCAAAAAGTACGATCTTTGCCCCATTTGCAGTTGCAAACCTTAGTCTGGCTTTTATGGCGGTTTTGGAGCAGTTGCTTCTTCCTTGCTGAGCGCCTTTCAGGTTATGTCGATATAGGACTCGTTTTGCTGTGGATATAGATACTTTTGTACCCGGTTTCCTCCAGTAGTTCCACAAGGTCCTTGCTGTTGTTCTCGGATTGATTTGCACTTTTCGCACCAAAGTACGTTCATCTCTAGTAGACAGAATGCGTCTTCCTCCTGAGCGATATGACGGCTACGTGGTCCCATGGTGTTTATACTTGCGTACTATTGTTTGTGCAGATGAACGTGGTACCTTCAGGCGTTTGGAAATTGCTCCCAAGGATGAACCAGACTTGTGGAGGTCTACAATTTTTTTTCTGAGGTCTTTGGCTGATTTCTTTTGATTTTCCCATGATGTCAAGCAAAGAGGCACTGAGTTTGAAGGTAGGCCTTGAAATACATCCACAGGTACACCTCCAATTGACTCATACATTATGTCAATTGGCCTATCAGAAGCTTCTAAAGCCATGACATAATTTTCTGAAATTTCCAAGCTGTTAAAGGCACAGTCAACTTAGTGTATGTAAACTCTACCCAATGGAATTGTGATGCAGTGAATAATAAGTGAAATAATCTGTCTGTAAACAATTGTTGGAAAAATTACTTGTGTCATGCACAAAGTAGATGTCCTAACCGACTTGCCAAACTATAGTTTGTTAACAAGAAATTTGTGGAGTGGTTGAAAAACGAGTTTTAATGACTACAACCTAAGTGTATGTAAACTTCTGACTTCAAATGTATGACTATTGGGTACACACAGAGGTTTCATAAGACACAATCAACAGCATAGGAGATTAGATTTCACTACTAACCAGGATGTGAATGACGTCTGCATATAACACAAGCACCCATGCATTCATTGCAAGCGCATAATCAAACAAACAGACACACACACACACACACACAGGCATTAGCTGTCTTTCTAAACAGCTCAATATGAGTTATCCTATAGCATTAAGCAGTACAGTTGATGTTATATGAGAAAACCAGCTGTCTTGTGGTTCTAGTTTTACTGTACAGTTCTCTAGTGTTCTGATCAGATTCTCCTGTGTTCTTTTCTTCTGAAGTCCCATTGTTCTCTTGTTCTGCTGTTGGACACAGTGTTCTAGTATTGTGGTGTTCTGTTGATGCGGTTCCTTAGGTGGTGAGTTTTGGTTACTCTAGTAGCGTTTCTGTTCGGTATCTTATCCTGTGCAGCAGGTGACGGTGGGCATCTTCTTGTTGGGATTTCTATAGAGGTTAGTCACAGACCCCTGGTCCTCAGCCCCATGAACCTGCTTGGTCACCTCTCTGAGAGAGAGAGAGCGAGTGAGCGAGTGAGTGAGTGAGCGAGCGAGCGAGTGAGTGAGTGAGTGAGTGAGTGAGTGAGTGAGTGAGTGAGTGAGTGAGTGAGTGAGTGAGTGAGTGAGAGAGAGAGAGAGAGAGAGAGAGGCACACTTCCACTGTATGGGCATTAGTGTGAATATGATGGACGTTAAATAACATTATTGCACACTAGAGGGCAGCAAAGCTTTACATGTTGTTCTACATGTTGGTATTGTAAGAACAGTTTAGGAAAATATCTTTATCGAAACGTATCCAAAGCAGACAGATCAGAGAGTACTCCATGGACAGGTAAATATCACTAAGCAGAGAGAGACAACAGATGACTAGGAGCTGGTATATCTTACCTGGCCAGATGCAGCACGGCCTCTATGACATTGGAGCCGTCTTTGGCACTGGTCTCACAGAAGAGGGCGTTATAAGTCTGATAGGAAACAACAACACAACTCTCAATCAGGTCATGGCTAGAAGGGATCCAGCTTTTGTCAGAATTGACTTTTCGTAGCAGGTTTAGGAGAACTTATGCAGCAGATTAGGATAATTAATGTGGCAGGTTAGGATAATTAGGTTAAGGTTAGGAAAAGGGTTAGGGTTGGCTAAAATGCTAAATTATAAAATAATAAATCAACTTTTGACATAAATTTGACAAGAGCTGGATCCCTTCTAGACATGACCTCTCAATCAGGCCGAAGTTTGTATTTATATTTGTATTTATTAAGGATCCCCATTAGTTCCTGCCAAAGCAGCAGCTACTCTTCCTGGGGTCCAGCAACATTAAGTGTGTGCCCTCAGGCCACTACTCTACTACCACATACCTACAATACAAAATCCATGTGTACGTGTGTGTAGAGTGCGTGTGTCTGTGCCTGTGTGTGTGTCTCTTCACAGTTCCTGCTGTTCCATAAGGTGTATTTTTATCTTAAAAAAAAAAAATCTGATTCTACTGCTTGCATCAGTTACCTGTAGTCATGGCTCTATRTAGTACTCTGTGCYTCCCATAGTCTGTTGTGGACTTGGGGATTGTGAAGAGACCTCTGGTGGCATGTCTTGTGGGGTATGCATGGGTGTCTGAGTTGTGTGCTAGTAGTTTAATACATAATAAAGTTTGATACATAATAAGCGGACCGAGGAGTCTGCCAGACCATGTSACCTGATTAGGCAAAATTCTGGGTCCCAGTTCTAGACTATATTGTAGGGCAGTGGACTCCAACCCCTAGTGAGTTCCAATAGAAATCGTGTGGCCAAAGAGGGACGCCATACTTCTAGACTTGACATTTAGTAAAGGTGAGCTTTAAGTATATAATGAGAATGACTGACATGTTTAAATTCAATACGGGTTAAACGCGAGCATAACTCACTGAAATGTTGTACCTATCCTAAGTGACTTTTCATACAGGCTCAAGACAGCCGTCAAACATATAACGAGTTGTATTGTCTAATTCAGGAATGCCATTTTTTCAGAACGTCTGGTCTTGGATGCGCCTATCAATCCAGCACATTTGAGAATCTCATACTAGTATGCGTTTCACTCAGCATCTTTTCTGCGGTCGCATAATAGACCTTGCTCTCTTACCTGATTATATGTTGGTATGTTTCTAGTGTATTTCTTCTCAATCCGAGAATAAAGGTGAGCTGTAGCATCGGAGGGTTGATACACTTTATGATCTAGCTTATTTCTGTAGTCTACCGACTTCACAAACTAGAGATGTGATTCTAATTTGCTGTAGCTGTCACTATCTCCATCGTTTCCCGACTCCGTTGAGTTGAATGGAATCTAAAACGCGTCTGACCCTATATATAAAGAGATTATAGTTTTATTATACAAGATAGTTTATATCACGGTAAAGGTTAACGTTTCTTCATCACTATGGTTGTGCTGTGTATTCTGGAAGCCATTTTCTACGCGGTCATAGGTTCGTCTACCGCAAGCATAATTTGTTCTTGGTTGATATGGTTTTCTCTCACGTATATATGTTCAGACGATGTCAGGTGTAGTTTTAACACTCTTTATTGAATATTACTCAGGCACTCTAGTTTAGCCGGTAATCTTGGATCTATAGATGAGCTTTTTCTGTTTGTGTGCTTAATTCTTACGTCCTCTCGGCGTACTGTGGTGAAGTCAACACCGTACTGAGTTTACGTTTGTGTATTTATATGAGTTCGTCACTATTAATGATTGTAACATGATAGTGGGACAGTAATCAATGATATTATAGTTTTACCTATGTATTATCGTACTTTATGTAAACTTACTCATAGGTGCAACTCCATATCGTCTTATCACTGATTGAATAACATGTAATATAATTTCTAGTAGACATAGTAACTGGATGAGACTATTATTATCTAGTCATCCAATGTCTTGTTATTTCGTATAGTTCGCGAAATAGAAACATTTTTCTAAACTGACGATGTCACACGCTGTCTGCTTGTCTCTGATAATTAATGACTTATTTTATTTCTTCTAGTTGGTTATATATTCATCTCTTCTCTGTGTATTTGGCTTGTCTGTTAGCGATATCCACTGTTCTTTGTTATGATAGGTGCCAATGTGTTCATGAGAATAACGTTATGTATTGTCCCGCAAGAAGCTGATATTTATATTCAGCTTCTGATATTATCTTATCATATCAGACAGTTAAATTGGATAGCAAAGTAGTATGCAGTAGCACATCTCAAATGTAGTGATTTGAGTAGGATATGACTGTATGAAATTGCGTTATATAAGCCGTAGTGGGTAGAAGAGAGTAGAGATACGGGTAGAGCCTATCGCAAGGCTATCGCAAGGAATAAGGAGTTGACGAAGAGTCCCTTCTTGACAGAGCTGGCTCGCTAAGTGGCTGAGCAGTAGCAGATGCTATGTGGTGCCTCCTTGTCGCAGCCGGGTTTTCACTTCCTGTCCCTCTCAGAGCTGTCTTCTATACTGAGCGCGCTCTTCTGTGACGCGCGAGGTAAGGGCGTTTTCGCTGTGTGGGCCACTTCCAATCAGAAATTCAATCTCTCTCGCACTTGTTGTCTCCCGCTTTAGCTATTTTGCCACAACTTTTCTCGGAAGTATGCTGCTTGGGTTCGTCCAGGTTCTCGCTCTTGGATGACTCGGAGAATGCGATTGTCGACAATTGCAACTTTTTAATTTACTGACTTGGTATGTGTTTGCGAGAACTTGTTTTTCTCACTCCTCATAAGGATTTTCGCCATATCACATTTAGGCTCACGTTTCCATCATAGAACACTCGCAGAATACATGCTTTAATTGTAGTTCGTGCACGTCGTCCCTCTCGATGCTCCACCTCCTGTGCACTAGCATCCAAGCCAGCGCTCATCCCACACACGAACATTGCACTGCTGCACCGTCCTCGGTCCCCGTCCGTGCTTCACGGTTTGTGGATGGTATTTCCTGCACAGCCTCCCCTTTCTTGCTCCAGCATAATGGGATGGGTCATTAGGCCATAACAAGTTCTATTTTTGTTTTCAGTCATGACAGAGGACATTTCTTCAAATAAGTATCGATTCGTTTTGCCCGATTTCAGTTGCAACCTTAGGTCTGGCTTTTTTATGAGCGGCTTTTGGGGCGTTTGCCTGTCTTGTCCTTGCCTGAGCGGCCTCTTCAGGTTATGTCGATATTAGCTGACTGTTTTGCTGTTTGGTTACTACGATATTTTTGTACCGTTTTCCTCAGTATTCTCTCCTACAAGGTCCTCTGTGGCTGTTTGTTCTCGGGATTGTTTGCACTTTTGCGCGCGCGCATCGCATAGTCAGCTCTTCCAGTCTCATGTAGCACCAGAACTGATGATACCTCTTTCTCCCGTTGATTGTCGCATTCTCGATGACGTGTCACGTTGGCTCTCCATGTGCTGTTTATTACTGTTAGCCGTTACTGTCATTTAGTTTGCTCGCGGACGCATAATCGTGGTCTACCTTCAGGCGGTTTGGACACATTGCTCCCCAGGATGATCAACCACGAGCTTGTTGGAGGTCTCCACATTCTTTTTCTTCTTCTCGAGTGTTTATATTGTGCTCGATCTTCTCTCTTTCTGCACTTTCCCATCATGCTAATTGTCATAGCCAATCAGAGGCACTGAGTCTTGAAATGGTAGGCCCTTATGAAATACACTTCAGTAGGTTACACGCTTCATATTGACTGTATATTTACTTAATAGTGGCCATTATGGGCGCCTAATCTAAGCAAGCCTCTAATCCTGTGCCCTATCGAATACCTCATTTTTCTTGAACCTTTCCAAGCGTGTGTCTTAAGCGCACAGTCAACTTAGTGTATGTAATTCTGACAATGTGACATTTGTGATAGCAGTGAATATACGTGAAATGATCTGTCTGTAAACACATTGTTTTGGAATAGATTACCTTGGTGTCATGCCACAAGTAGATGTCCTAACGGCACCTTGCCTATAAACTTATATGTTTGTTAACAAGGAATCTTGTGCGAGTGGTTGAAACGAGTTTTAATGATACAACCTACAGTGTATGTATAAACTTCCTGACTTCAATGTATGACCTTATTTTGCGCTGTACACACCAGTAGGGTTTCTATAAGATCACCTCAATTCAACCGGTAGGCAAGATTTAGCAAATTTTTTCTACTACTAACGAGTGATGATCGCATGTACGTCTGCACTTACTCACATCGCGATACATGCATTCGCATTGCAGGCTAATTCAAAACAATACAGAACTTCACTACCCCACTCATCAGGCATTAGCTGATCTTTCTAACGCTCAATATGAGTTATCTATAGTCATTTAGGCACGGCTACAGTTGTATGTGTTAATGAAGAATAGACTAGCTGTCTTAGTGGTTCTATGTTATTTCACTGTTACAGTTCTCGCTAGTGGTTCTCTGAGTTCAGGAGTGCTCTTCCTGTGTTTTTTCTTTGAGTCCCATTCTTGTTCTCCTTGTTCTGGCTGATTGGACACATGTTGTTCTCTGGTATTTCTGGTCGTTACGTGTTGATGCGCGGTTCTCTCTCAGGGTGGTGAGTTTTGTGTCCTACTCTGTCTGTCAGCGCGTCTCTCTCTGTTACTGTGCTCCTATCTTTATCCCTAGTTTGTCATGCCATAGAGTGACCGGTTGGGCCATGTTCGTTTCTTCGTATAGGCGATTTCGTCTCATAGTTAGATGGTTAGTCATAAGACCCGGCTGGTCGCTGCCAGCCCTATGGGGCAAGCCTGCTGGTCCCTCTCTGAGAGCAGAGAGAGGCGGTGGAGCGAGGTGAAGTGAGTGAGCGAGCGTAGCGATTGGAGTGAGTGAGTGAGTGAGTGGAGTGAGTGGGAGTGAGTGAGTGAGTGAGTGAGTGAGTGAGTGATGGTGAGAGAGAGAGAGGAGGAGAGAGGAGGGCACACTTCCACTGTATGGGCATAGTGTATGAATATGATGGACGTGTTAAATACATTATTGCACACTAGAGGCGCAGCAAAGCTTATCACATGTTGTTTCTACATGTTGGTATTTGTAAGAACAGTTTAGGAAATATTTTATCGCGTATCCAAAGCAGACAGATCAGAGCAGTACTCGCATTGGTCCGGTCTACATTATGGGTACATTCACTGTAAATGTGAGCAGAGCCTAGAGACACATAACAGATGACTAGGAGGCTCGGTATATCTCTACGCTGGCCCAGATGCACACGCAGGCTCTCTTACTGATCATTTGTGAGCCGTCTTTGCATCTGGGTCTCACAGAAAGAGGCGCGTTTATAGTCTTGATAGGAAACAACACCAACACTCAAACACCTCAATCGAGTGTTCTCCATGGCCGTAGAAGGGATCCAGCTGTTGTGTCAGAATTGATATACTTCGGTAGCAGCGTTTAGGAGAACTTGTTGCAGCAGATTTATAATGTAATGTGCAGGTTTTAGGATACATTAGGTTAGGCTTAGGAAGTCGGTATAGCGGCTCTGCAAGCTAGTTATAAAATAATAAATAGCCAAACTTTTGTGACCACCTCACTAACTATCTTGACACAGGGAGCTGGACTCCCTCTTCTAGGAGCCATTGAGCCTCTTCAATCAGGCCGCAACGTTTGTAGTTCTCTTATTGATCTTGCTAATTTGATTATCAGGACACTCCATTAAATGTTCCTGCCCACAAGCTGCCGCTTACTCTTCCTGGGGTCCAGCAACTATTAAGTGTGTGCCCTCAGGCCACTACCTCTACTCACATACCTACAATACCAAATCGCATGTGTACGTGTGTGTAGAGTGCGTGTGCTGTGCCTGTGGTGTGTGTCTCTTCACGTTCTGCTGTTGCCATAAGGTGTTTTTCTATACTCTTAAAAAAAAAATCTGATTCTACTGCTCTCTGCATTAGTTAACTGTAGTCATGGCTCTATATAGTATCTGTGCTCCCATAGTCTGTTGTGTGACTTGGGATTGTGAACGAGACCTCTGGTGGCATGTCGTTGTTTGGGGTAAATGGCCATGGGTGTCTTGAGTTGGTGTGCTAGTAGTTTAATACATAAATGAAGTTTGATACATAAGTAAGCGGGACCGAGGAGTCTGCCAGACCATGTTCCTCCTGATTAGGCAAAATTCTGGGTCCAGTTCTAGACTATATTTGTGGCAGTGGACTCCAACCCCTAGTTACATTTACCATTTGTGTCATTTAGCAGATGATTTTACCCAGAGGTGACTAACAGTTTACCCAAAGTGACTTCTACGTTGTACCCTCGACACTTGTTCTCTTCCAACGACAGTCCCGGGTAGCGCATCTCATTCTTTTGTGGAAGGCCCAAGTGAATCAGGTGTGTTTGTACCAGGGCTACAATAAAAATGTGCTACCGTGGACGCGGTACTGGTTGGGTTCCGTACAGTTGGAGGTACTGTTTGGGGTACGGTTCTGGTAGTGTTGGGGTACTGTTGAGAGGTACTGTTGGGGGATGTTGGGGGTACTGTTGGAATGGTATACTTGCTGGGAGTACTGTTGGGGTACCGTTGGGGGTACACGTTGTGGGGGTGACTGGCTTGGGGTACCCCGTCGTCTCGGGGTCCTCGTCTGCGGAGGTCGTTCGAGAGGTACCCTGCTTCGCGAGGTCATCCTCCCTCGTTGGGGTATCCGTTTGTCGAGGTACTCGGTTGGGGTGATTCGAGGTTGGGGGTACGCGTTGGGGGTACCCGTTGCTGGAAGTGTTGTACCCGTTGGGGGTTCGACCGCTCTGGGACGCTATTCTCCTCTGTTGAGGGTACCCCTTGTTCGAGGCGGTATGTTGGGCGGTATGCCTGCTCCGTTCGTGGGGTACTGTCTGGGGTACATACGTTTGCGGCGCTACCTTCGCTTTGTGTCACGGTCTGTTGGAGGTGTACTTTTGTTCGGGGGTACCCGCTTGGGGCTAACCTTGTTTGCGCGGGTGCCACCTGCTTGGGGTACTGTTTTGGGGTTACCCGGTTGCTGAGGTACCGTTGGCGCGGTACCTGCTTGGGTGGTAACGTTGGGGTGCTACTCCGTTGAGGTACTGCGTTTTGCTGCGGGTACCGAGTTGTGCATTACTCGGCCAAATGTAGTGTTTACTGGGAGCTCTGCGTGGAATGACAGTTCTCTCTACCTGGGTCAGCTATGTGTATCGATTCTATATCAGTTGCTTCTGATAAAAAATGTGTCATCTTCTCCAAATCGATAAAATATGCTCAACTGGTGTGCTAGCCTTTCTCCATGTCAGGGTAACAACAACCTGTCGTCCTACTTCTACTCTTGTCTTCATAGTAATTCGCTGTAGATGTCTCTTGACTCGTTGCACACCGTCGCGGCTCTTCACCCTATCAGATGACGGCCAGTGTTCTCTCTGCAGCCTGTCTTACGCCTTCGGTTGGACGCACTCTCAGGATTACTCGGATTCCTTGACCTCAGAGTGCTGCTCTTCCCTCTCCTGCTCTCTCCTCATGCTCCTCCTTCTCTCTCTGTGTCTACTTCCCTCTACCAGCACTCGCACTTCGGTGTCTCTCACTCTCCTGCCTCTCATCACTCTTTCTCTCTTGTTCTTTTCAGTGGTGTATCCATTCACTGTCAGTCCGACTCTACTCAACCATGACTATCTCCTCTACCTCTTGCCAACAACTTTCGCTTCCTGTCCCCTGTTTTTGCCCCGCTCCTCTACGTAACTCTTAGCCTGTTCTTTCTCTTCGTTATCTTTATCTCGCCTCCTCTTTCACCCTTGTCTTACCCGCCTACTGTCCTCTGTCTTCCCCCTCTTTCTCCTTGGTCGCTCCCGCCCCATATGTCTTCCCTTGTTGCTCTGCCCACTTCTGTCCCGTTTGTCTGTTCCAATCTTGTTTCCTTGTCTTCCCTCTCCATCATGCCACTTGTCATCGATGGAGAGCCTTATGTGTTCAGCAACAGACATTTATCGCTCATTGTGTTGCTGTGAGCCTGGGTGACCTTACGCTGCATCCAACAAACATCATTTAATATCAAGGGCGGCAATTTTGCACTCGTCAACAACAAGTAAACATAGGGCTCTGGAATCAACAAGTAGTGTCTTATATATTCTGAGGAGAGGGCTGAAATTTGGAAACACTTCCCATATTCTCGCCTATAATTATCTTTTACATGATCGGAGAGCTCGTGGCCTAACTAACGATGAACATGCGTATGGGCAGCTAAAGCAGATAGGACAGAGTTTGTTCAAGTGGAAAGGATAGACGGAGTATGAAGGATACGAGGGAAGGGTAACGGATCTCAGAGGAGACTCGGCGAGAGTAGAAGAGGTAAGGACAGCTAATATGAAGGACGATTAGAGGATAAAAGCACAAAGCTCTGACTGTTCCCTCACAGGATTTTCAGGTTAGACAGGTTGCTTGGGTATTCCATGTTATCACTGACAATTGCACGCTTTTTCCTGACCTTCACTAGCCTATCTAGCATAGTCAATTCTCACTTTGGAAGAGAGCGAAGGCTTTTTTACGCATACTGAACTTATATATTTGTTTTTTTGCTGTCTCCGCTTACGTGTTGAACTTGTAAAATTATGCACACGAGAGACGTCTTTGGATAAGTTGTGTGAATTAATTACCACTTTAGCCATGATAGTACCTTGGAACGCGATGCCTGAACAGATTATATGGTAGACAGCGCTCAGCGCTTTTCTCATTCATATCACAGTCACCAATGAGACACATCCAGATTCCACAATTTATGTTAGGTGGTTTTTGTTGTTGACTTATGTCAGATAGTATTTTTTTCCGTTCTGTGTGTCCTGCCTCAAAAATGTGATATTCTTAGTGTCAGTAACCGTTGTCTCTTATTGACTTGATAGTGGACCAGGTACGTGTTTAAGCTTGTGCACATAGAGTTATGGTTGATTTATTTAGTGTAATTCGCAATCTGTTGAGGATCATTGTTGGGACTCGCGAGCGCTTCTCTGGACTAAATTCTTAGTTTAGCTAGTTAAGTATTTGCGAGATTCAGTATGGTAGCTGTGAGTTGTGCTTTACATATTACGATAGCTGGTTAACAATACCCTCAGCATGTTATGGATAAGCACTCTTCTCTAATATCTGATAGTTGGTGTGGAATTGATGGTTGATGTATCTCACAAAATACGCCAGCACTACTGTCAGGATAGTATTGATGTTCGCGCTTACGTAAGATTTTGTAGAGTGAACACTGGATCTTGTTATTGATATCCAGCATCATCACAAGAACACACACATATCGTTATATTAGTTCGCAGATCCCTAACGATGCCAGCACCACAAATGGTAACTGAATCAGCATAGGATCTGGCTGTTACTCACAACCGAATCAACGCAGATATACGTATACTAATTGGATTATGCTAGTAGTGGTAGCTACGCATCCGCAATGACATGTCTAGGCATCGCAAACGACTCACTAAACAATCGTCACTCTCTGTCGGCATAACAATACACAAACGTACGCCAATCCAGACCATAGACCAATGCGCTTGTGTAGGAGATGTGTATGTGTGTTGTCACTGGCGCGTCTTGGTGAGCAGCAAGCCAGATGATACTCAGTTCAATAGCGCAAGAGAGATTTCCATTCTTGTATGTTTTAGCGTATTTTTTCGTACAGTTGGTAAGGAGAATAATCAGGGTGTAACGACATGATAGCCAGTTATGGAAATCACGACGAACCACACGATCAACGGTCACGGTCTAGAGGTCCAATTTTAGTAGATAGATAGAACATAACACCACAGACATACACCAAAACTCATAAATCTCTAGTATCACAACTAATCGACAGACACACATCTACCACATCTACACAAACGATACGCACGTTATAGCACACACACACCCATACAGCATCTTGCTGCACTTAGCATATAGCAGCAGCACTTTGCCCCATTCACATTCAGAGCTACTATTGTAGCCTAACACTGACAGAGTGATAGTCAAGTGCGTCCTTTGTGATGCTCTCTCAGGGGCACCTGTGTTTTTCTACACTAGCTAGTCACTGAGTAACACATAGGTTTCGATGTGCCCGAGGGATGTGCTTACTCGCTGATTTAGCGATCGTGTATGGAAGTAGACAAGGCGCGATAATTCCTATATGAACTGCTCCTAGAGTGGTTGTTATCGATCATGTGTACTTTGTCTGATTGGAACGATACGTCCCAACGTACAGTGACTTTTGTGTATGGATACATAATGCCTTCCGTAACAGTAAGTCACATGTCGGGTTATTATCAAGGGGCGATATACTCCCTATCAGAGTGTTCATAGACTGTAAAGTCGCGAGGTAGTATTTTTGACGGCGTTGGTTTTGCAAGAAATAAAGGTGCGCTCGCGTGGCGCACGTGTTTTGGAACCCGAGAAGCCTACATATCAGAGAGGAAATCCTGTCCAAAGCTCAGCTCCGACCTATGATCCTCGACATGTGCAGATATATAACACGAGACATAAGGTGCTAATATATTATAGGCTTAAAAGAAATATTGTTGTGAAAGGAAGAATGTGGCCCTAAAGAGCGATAACCAACAGCCCCGCTGGCACCTCTGTAATATGTAACATCGAGATAGCACTAGTTTGGTACTGTGTGGCAGGTAGAGCAGTCTGTGCAAGGTATATAGTACGAGATCTTGGAATAAGTGGAAACAGAGCGCCACATGCGCGTGAAGATAGAGCGATCTCTGCTAGGTCTAGATCGGCGAAGTGTGTGTCAAGCGAGTGTACCTCAAGGCATCACCAGGACGAGGTAAATCATTCTATCGCCATTTCGAATATATCAGAGGCCACAGGCTACATGGAGGACGCAAGATGCATATGTGGATGTATATTGTGAATTAGAATATAGTCGCGGGACGTCCTCGTGTGAGTACTGTCCGAAGTGTTCCTCGCCTCAGCGAGGAGATGAGCGAGTAAGGAACATGTTCGCAATCCAGGGAGGTAGTTCCTCAGAGCTGCATAGAAGTTGTGTGTTGTGTTGTGTGTGAGCATCTGCCATAGTAAATTGTGATCAGGGGTGTCAAATATATAGAAAATCACTCAGAGGAAATTGTCCAGCCTGACAGATATAAAATTATGCTCTCTAACAGGTGTTTCAATACATGAGTATACTAGAATAATCAACGCACTTTCTTAGATAAGAATACAACTTGTTTCATGTGTTCATCGCACCCACAAGTGTCTGATAATATACAAAGGCTTAGCGAGAAGATAGCTAGATATAAGAGTATCGATATAAGATAGAGATAAGATATAGATATATATAGAGCAGAGAGAGAGAATCAACCAGATAAAGCAGTAAATAGCAGACTAATATATTAATCACTACCCATTTGAATGATATTATATAGAATTCGCAAGTATATGGCGCAGCTTCATAGTGGGATGGTTTCTATTATATGGTTGAGGCGGAGCGAAGGATGACAAAGACTGTCAAGATGACTTTTGTGTGCAGCAGATAGTGTTGCACTATATATGGTGTGGTGAAAGATCCCTCAATAGTCGCTTATGTTGTCACCTGCCATAGAGTATGTAGATTGCGTGTATATGGTTAGAGTTCAAATAGATATTTTTCTCTCCATGAAAGATTTCCGGTGATGCGTATTTTCTAATGCAGCAGAGCACGATAGATAATACTCATCAGAATTTTAATCAGAATACATATTGTCGCATATAGTCATTAGGCTAAAAAGATACAGATGACATATATGACTCATGGAAGATTAAGAGAGATATAATGTTAGATGTACGCAACCATATGTAAATTGGATGATCCCCCGGCCTAGTGGTTCAGGAATGGTCGTTCAAAAAGTTGTCTTTACGGAAACAGGGGCAATACAGCCATTAGTAAGTATGAACCACTACTGCAGCTACACGGCGCTCTGGCTACAAAACAAGACCATCAGATACCGCTACCCTGATGTCTAGTTGGGAGCCAGAGCGGCAAAATGTGTGTAGATAGAGTTGGTTTCTGGTGACACTGTGCTTTGTGATTTATTTAGTAATGTCAAATGTGAATACTTACCATGAGATTGTCACTGTGATAGACACTCTCGCACATGATATTTCTACACATCAGTTCTAGGCGACAACTCCCGAGCAGAATAATGCCCGAGTATCCAAATCGCATAACTTTGTGTTTGGTTTGGTTGTGTAAAGTTTCCATTATAATATGATAGTATTGTCGCAAATATCTCGCTAGTCATCTCCTCTTGTCGCGCGATATTTCTCTAGTAGTGAAACTTTGTTTCGGTAGAGGCGCTGAGCGTGGCTCATGCTTTGTGAGCGTGCAGAAAATAGGCGTTAGAGTGGTGGGGTGGGCGCTTGTCATGAGTCAGATGTGACCATGGGCGCTCCTACTGTGATGTCTCCCAGATTCGCACAGCACAAAGTTGAAGATACTGGTTTTGATGGGTATGATTGATTCGAGATCCGCGAGATGAAGGAAAAGGCACAATGTGCATAAACGAGTGCCAATATAAGTGCTTCAGCGAAATAATTGTGGAGAATATATTATAGATCTTTTCTATATATACACTCGGATATAATCTGCTCTCATATAACACATAAATGTACGGAGTTGTGAGGACAGGGGAGAGATGCAAGTTTGTCATGTGTATGCATTAAGGAAAAGGAGAACGAGGATGTTGCTTGCTCATCAACTATGCTGGCGCCACTGGTTGGGCTGCTCTGATGCTCTTAGCTCATGGTCCTATTGCTGCGAGAGTCAACATCTCATTACCAAATCATTCCTACAAATTGGGATTAGAGATCTCTTATTCTCTTCCCCCGGTGTGGATTAGGTAGGCAATGGCCAGAAGCTCAACTGTCTTGATGCAAGGCTATCGCTTCGTACATCTAGATCGGTCCGCACTTTGGCTGTTTTTCGGGTCAATAGCAACATTATTTGCCTGGAGTGTGTGTGACTTGAGAGTCCTTGGTATAAAGCGGCAAATACTATGACGCACCATGTATGCGAGAACCATGCAGGAGTTTCACTCACTCGGTGTGTGGATTGTTTATAGAATTTCGCTCGAGGGTTTATGCGTATCGTGCCGTCTTGGTGTGCCTTGAATTATATAGAATAGATTTTAGCATTAACTAGTGGACCTCAGAGCAAGCGACCCTATCATACCAACAATCTGTTTTCCTACGCAGAATACTTTCGACGTAGGGGGAACGTACACTTTCTGTAGGACTGTAATCATCTGTGTTTCTCCAGAAGAATCAACCTGTCGGTCTCACTCGACATAGATCCCTCTGTAGGCGGTTTTCGTGGGAACCCAAACTGAATTGTATCGAAATATGTGGAAGCATTTCATATCCAGTGTTCCTGAGGCACGCGCTTATAATGTGCGCATAGGGCACTAGTCTCTACCACCAATGTGGTCATTTGGTCCATTTGCTGAGCCATGATGAGAATGTTATTCTTAGGCGCGCAATGTACACACCATATCGCGGCAGTAGTGGTGCTACTGGGGCTAAGTGAGGTCGGTGTATTGTCATTGCAGAGGAAAGTGATGGATCGATGCTCCGTGGCCATGTGGCCTCTTGAGACACAAACGTGGCTACGCGTGCTTGTCTAATACAGGCTGTTGCAATTTGTGTTAAGCTCGTCATCTGTATTGTGTAGTATGGGCTTGGTACTACAACATGTTTCACGTGAAATGAGCATTATATTGTTGCGCGTGTGGCCCAAAGAACTCATCGAAGGGTCAGCACAGTTCATGCCCTACTAACTTGACTACGAACTCCCATGCTTTGGCAACGCACGAGTGCGTTAAAGGCCTTCGTGCAGGTTCGTTCTCTTTCCTGTTGTGGAGAAAGGTGCCTGTCGTAATGGATGCAATATCAGACGCCACTGTTATCTCAACATAGCGCTTAGCTCGGTCTAGATTCGCTAGGCACTGACTCCTAATTTGGCAATTATCCGCCAAGCAAAAGATTCTAGAGAAGATGTCATGTGGAAATCTACTATTTTGGTCCTCCAGACACTCTGACGTGTCCCACATCGCTTGCGTTACATAAAGAAGAAGACTATTATGATGTGGAGCATGCTATGTCGTTTTCTCTTTGCTTCATTGAACTGTACTTTACAGCTTCATTGTCAGTATACCACATTAGAATTAGTGCCTCAAAGCTCTATGCGACTGTATGCTAAGATAAGGATCTCCTGGTGAACGAACGACCACCTAAATAGCTCGCGGCGCTAATCTAGGGTACTCTCTTGTGTAACTCAGTCGCTGATCCTCAGCGTGGCCCGCCGCTGTCGCTGGTCTCGAGGAGCATAAGAGCTAACAAACATATCCAGTCCTACGGGGTCGTCAAACCTCAGACACATTGGAGCGTCCACTAGGGGGTGGCAAGGTGCATACATTTCCCTCACAACATGTCGCTGCTTTTTAACCTCCCAGTACGTTCATCTCTACGCTCTTGCTCTAGCCTGCACGATTGCATATGGCCAGACATGACTTGACAATCGCAATCTATATGCACGAGTAAGTGTGGTACTTTGGTACACGACGGTTAACGACAACTGATGGATGACGGCTATGATTAGGTTCGACATGCACGAACAGACAAGACGCACAGACAAAGACCAAGTACGAGAAGAAGATAAGAGACTAGAGAGAAGAGATGTATGATAGAGAGAGAGATAGAGATAAGAATAAGATAGATATATAGATTAGTAGAGCCAGAGAAGATGGAGTAATCGATAAGTTGAGACGATAGTGATTAATCATGGTAACCAGGTCAGGAACAGTAGGTCTCTGATCGGTTTCTCGTTCATTACTCATCTGTGTATTTATGGGTTGGTTTAGATCGGACAGCAAGGTTGAGTCGGTAGATTTCCTGTTGTTGGGTTCGTCTTTGTGGTCGTAGTCGCTTAGACAATTCAGATATGCACTACAAAACCTTAATTGAGTTCTTACAAACACAATCAGTAGACAATGTTCGTGGATAAGTGGCAACAGCAAGAAGCTAATCTCTTGGAGTGAGATATGCGCTGCTGATGGTGTACACCTAAGAATAACAAGATTTGTGCAATGCGGTTATTGAGATCCGTCAAAAAGGTTTAACAGGTTGTTGCCTAGATCGAGAGCATCCTGATTGGGGTTGCTATCCTGCCTGGTACGGCGAATTGTGGACTTCGGCTGGGTCTTCCTTTGCTGGAGCAGACGCAGACTACAGAAGGGTAGTGCGTACGCGGATAGCACGTCTACTGGGCGCCAGATGAGCGTGTGCTGGATGTGATGTTAGTGCGCTAGTTCAACCTAGCTACAGCATAGGACGGTGGGTCTCTAGAGAGGAATCGGTTCATATAAAATTGTTTGGCTAAGACCCCAGCCACGACGCCGTCGATCTGTGGTCTCATCCTAGTTTAGCCGCTAGGGCTGGCATTAGTATCAGAGTCTCGGCTCACATTGAGAGAGCTCGGACCATAGTGGATGTTAGGTTCAAAAAGTCTTCTCAATAGTGTTTTATACGCGGCAGTGTATAAAGGTACTAGGGTCTCAAGATAGTTTGAGCAGGTGTAGAGTTTGTGTTATGAGTGCTTGTGATAATGAAGCACAGCTAGGATGCATCTAAGTAGATTTGTACGCGCATGACTCATCCTATATTGTGTCATTACTTGCACAAATATGCAAGGAACAATGATTTGAGAGGTGTCTGGACTCTCTCAACTATTGTTTGTATGTGAGGTAATAGCGTCCACTGTATGTAGCCACGTGAGACGATATACGTGACGCGGCTGTCGGTACACTGATGATCGTGGCAACTTCTCATGGGCATCGTTTTGGCAGTAGATTTTTATCGCGCCTCGAAGGACACATTGATCTTAACATGTGAATTAGCATCTCGAGACTTGGGCAAAACACGTATGGAGTCGACTAGTCTCAAAAGTCACGATAAATTACTGCGGGCGGGAAAATAATACGCTCTGATCCAAAGACAAAGTTGTCAACCAGTAGACTATAAGGGAATGGTGTGCCATTCGGGACTGTTGTTGCTAACTCGGCTGTCCATATTGTTCTAGGACAGACGTGTCCCGACGGTCCGCCGATCCATGCTGGCTGGGGAGCCTACAGAAGCTGACCGCTTGAGAGAGACAGGTACTTGCGTGCAGGACGGAGATAGGGCCGCGCATGTGTCTCCACCCACGGCCAGCTACGGAGTAGAACACGTGCGCCATGGTGAGACCCGGGTTCTATACATTTACTCGAACATTTGCATGTTTTAGATAATAAACATATAGGGTCTCAAGTGTATAGTTGTCTTCCTTAGACCTGTGGCAAGGAATACCTCCTATGACTACGTTTCAGCGAAGCTGGCTTAACGTGGCTACGATTTGTGAAGTAAATTTTGTATCACAGCAGTCTTGATTCTCGACTATGTCTCCTTGTCCCTAGCCTGTTTTCCACTCCAGTCTCAGTAACAAACGGACCGCCAACAGTATCACGGTACGCCACGGCCCCAACAGTACCCAACGGTACCTCCAACGGTACAGCAACAGTCCGCCCAACGTGTACTACTCCCAACGGTACTCAAACGGTACCGCCACAGTACCCCAAAGTACTCCAACGGTACCCAACGGTCCTCCGCCCCCCAACTAGTACCCAACGGTACCCCACAACAGTACTGTCTCCAACGGTACTGGTCCACGTACTCCAACGGTACCCTGGCCTCCACGGTACTAACGGTACCAGGTCCCAACGGTACCATGGTCCACGGTACTCACCAAAGTACCTGCAACGGTACCGGCCCAACCGGTACCTTCCACGGTAACCCTTTCACGGTATCCCTCAAGCAGTTTTACCCCCAACGGTACCGATCCCAACAGTACCAACGGTACCCCAAGGTACCAACAGTATCCACGACTCCAACAGTACCCCAATCAGTAACCGCCGACCATGACTCCACAGTACACCACAGTACCCAACAGTTACCCCCAACGGTACCTGTCAACGGTACCGCCCAACAGTACTCCACGGTCAAAATATTTTATTGTGCCGCTGGAAAACACACTGATTCAATTGGGCCTCCAACAAAAATGAGTGCCTGGTCCCGAGGACTGGTGTTGGAACACAGTTCTAGGGTCAGACTAGAAAGTACTTTGGGTACACTGTTAGTCACTTCTGGGGTAAAATAATCTGCTAATGACCATGTAAAATGTA
>NC_036855.1:4861977-4875395 GCF_002910315.2 Salvelinus sp. IW2-2015
CGTACCCTAGAACTGTCTTCCCCACTCCAGTCCCAAGTAAAACGGCCTTTTGGTGCATCACTGCTCCAGGAATACCGCGTCCTGTTTAGCATATAAGCTACTCTGCGGGTACCAGCCGAGCATGGAGCACCCCAACAGTACTCCCCTTTCAACGTACTGTGGATACCGTCCAAGCGCGTGTTACAGTACCGAATCGTACCCCGCAGGGTACAAGTAGAAGCATCTATAAGTCGCTCTGGATAAAACTATCTTCCAAATGACCAAAATGTAACTAGGGTTTGGAGTTTCCTTGCCACGGGTAACACAACTTGGCCCTTATGTTAAGTAAAAGTGCTAAGATGTTGAGGTTGAGCGGTCTCACCATGGCCAGTTTCTCTCCGTAGCTGGTGGAGACACAGGTGATCCCGTCCTGCAGAGCCTGCTCTCTCAGGTCACTCTTATTCCCCACCAGCATGATGGGGATGTCGTCCTGGGACACGTCCTGAACAGATATGGACAGCAGGTAAAACAACAGTTCCAAATGGCACACCATTCCCTTTATAGTGCACTACTTTGTTTTGATCAAGGTATTTTTTCCCCCCAGTATTTATAGTGTACTGTTTTTGACTAGGGCCTATACGTGTTTTTCCAAGTAGCGTATATTCATGTAAGATCAATGTGGCTTGCGAGGCTGGAAAAATGCATAATTATGCAAAGTTGCGATATCAGTGTAGCTCGCGTGGCTACATACAGTGAGTAAACCTCACATTAGAAACACCTTCCTAATATTGTGTTGCATATATTGTGTATAATGCACAATATAGGGAATAGTGTKCCATTTTAGATGCATATATTGTCATCACAGACAACACAACTCTACACCGCAAACATGCAACACAGCAACTGCACACATAGCGTTATCAACTGAAATACAGTCAAATGATTCAAGAGCTACAACAATGAAAGTGGATCAAACATCAATCTCTTGACACCACTAACAATCAATCCAACACACRTGTGKACGTACAGTACCAGTCAAWGGTTTGGACACACCTACTTATTCAAGGGGTTTTCTTGATTTTTACTATTTTCTACATTGTAGAATAATAGTGAAGACATCAACACTATGAAATAACACATATGGAATCATGTAGTAACCAAAAAAAGTGTTAAACAAATCAAAATATATTTTATATATGAGATTCTTCAAAGTAGCCAGTCTTTGCCTTGATTACAGCACCGACAAGGCGGAATTAGTTATTATGCCAAGCACAGTCAAGAGGCTCTAAAATGGTGCAACGACTGCTAGAACATACGAGATTCGGGCTGATGAGGGCCCTAATGAGCCACATGAGTCATTCACGTCAAGCCTCATGAGGTGGAAAGAGGTTGTTGTCATTCCTTCCAATGACTGAGTGTGTGGTCGTGTTGGACCATGTAGGTCCTTAGGCGATGTGGACATTGAGAGAAGCGTTAAGCTGTTAGAGAAATCACCGCTCCACCTATCAGCCCCTAATAGTTTCCTGTAGTCCACGATACCTCAATTTTGTCTTGCCACATGTGAAGGAGATGTTTTGTTGTCCTGGCAGCCAACACCTGCCCAGGGTCTCTGACCTCCTTTCCTATAGGCTTGTCTCATCGTCCGTTGGTGATCAGGCCCACCACGTCATGTCACAACACTATGCAGTGATGAGCGTCGAGGAGTGCGTGGCTCAAATAGTGAGCATTCGCACATCGTGGGCGAACAGGGAGCACAGGCGGGACTAAGCAGCACCCCTGAGAGGCCCCTGTGTTGAGGGATCAGGCGTGGCGGCTGAGCTATGTTGCCGTACTTTCACCAAGCCAGTAGGGGAGTCGAGCCGTCAGGAAGTCACGAGACCAGTTGCAGAGGACGCAGTGTTAGAGTCCCCAGGGGGACTATTTAAGCTTATGATGAAGCATGAAGGGGACTATGGTGTTGAACTGTGAAAGCCTGTAGTCTATGAACAGTGATCACATCAGCTGTTTCCTTTTGTCCAGGTGGGAAAGGGCAGTGTGCGAGTGCAAGTATGAGATATGCCGTCACCTTCTTGTGAGATCATGCATTCTGGGCGGAATGCGTATTGAGTGTGTTGCCTACACTGGGTTCTGGATGAGTGGTGTTGATATTGAAGCCATGCCAGAGCCCTTTCAAAGCATTTTCATGCTTCCACCAGGTATGTGCAAAGGCTACAATCGGGGCGATACGTTATTAGCCAGGCTACTTTGGCGTTCTTGGGCATACAGGACTATTGTGTGAGTTCTTGCTTGCAACCATGGTAAGGTTTACAGACTGGGTAGAGGGCCCAAGGCGGAGAGCGTTGCAAAATTGTCAGTGACGATTACTACATGCTCCCTGAGTACCCATCCTGGTAATCCGGCCTTGGTAATGCAACTGTTTAAAAGGTCTTACATCCGGCTTTCTGGAGGGAGGCCTGATCACTACAGCATCATCCGGAACGAGCTGGTGCTGGACTCATTCCATGTTTCAGATGTTGACCCACTCTCTAAAAGAGAGAATGAGAAATCATTTCACGCTCAGAGTCTGGTAAGGCTTGATGTCACTGCGATCAGCTCTTGAATGGTTTCCCTTTGTAATCCGTGATTATGCTTGCAAGCCCTGCCATACTCCATCCGAGTGTCAGAGCTGGTGTAAGTAGGAATTCGATCTAGCACCGCCGTACTGACAGCTCCTTTGCGCCTTTGTCATTTCAAGAGGATGTTAGAGGCGATTCTTATACGTTTTCTGATTAGTGTACCCACTACCTTAGTGAAAAGCGACACCCAACTCTAGCACTTTAGCTCAGGCTGATCTTGATACATATCCAGTCTTCGCGTTGAACAAAGGAAAGACCAATTGGAGGAGCCAACGCGATCCATCTGGTATGCTGTACCCGGAACATGCGAGGTTGCTGTCCCTGCGATGCAGAGAGAGGATCCAGCCTAATACCTGCTAAAATGATTCCGTGTTCCTTGTCCAGCCCATGACTCCGAAATGCTATAAATAAACGTTCTTAATGAGATCACCGCGAGATGTCACGGAAGTAGTCCTCGACCCAGAAACTCGAATGCCAGTTTTGTTCTACGCGGGCATGATGTGGCCACGTGTCGCCGTAGTCCGTTCATCACTGTGCCCGCTCAGGCGACCTCGCTAGCATTGCAAAACCGTCCTTTATCCTCTCGAGTGTCGAGGAATTAAGGGGTGGTCCGAGGTGGGTCAGTGTGTCCTGTGCCGAAGACTCAATTGAAGTAGAAGCCTTCGTTCAGATTGAGGTGAAGGGATCGCTGTTCTGCTGTCCCCAGAAATTGTTTTTTCGTCATAAGCAAAACAATGGTGGAAAAGAACACACACACATATCATCCCAAAGAAAAAAAATACAAAAAGAATATGTAAGAATCACGGTAAAAATAGAGAATGGTCAGAAGGCCCCGTAAAACGGCGCTAAGCATCCCAGCGCCCATCCTTCAGCTATGTGGGTCTGCCAAGGATGTAACTTGACACAAAGCGTTAACGATAAGATAGCATTTGATGGAAATGGTTGTTTCGGCGTATCCAGTGTTAGGTATCAGCAGAAAGGGCATTGAATCATAAAAACATTCTGAGACACACTACGCTCCATGACAGCCGAGAGCTTCCCATTAGCCACTGGTCTCTAGGCTCTGCATTTATTCTGTCCAGACCTTTGTTTTAAAACAGGTGTCACACACTCAAACAAGACGCACCTACTCCACATAATCCCAACAATGCACTCACACACACACAGCAAGGGGGCCAAAAGACACCACATTCAAGAGGCGCATGCAAGCCTGGATGGTTCACCCTCACACAGACCGTGAGCGTGGTACCGTAAAGCAGAGATCCATGAAGACTCCTGCTAGTCCCATCAGTAAGCCTGGCATATGAACCTGAAGCCAGGATACCAATGCCCAAAAAGCAAATAAATCATGTCTACTCATCACATAACATGCCAAACTAGGCTACATTAAACCTTCAAAAACAGGCCAGACTTAGAAATCGCCAAAAGGGTATAATCCAATGGAAATAAGATAGCCATCTTGTTTCTTTTGTTAAATACTTTTCTTAGAAACGTACCACATCTGGGTACTGAGGCACCCGAATGTTGCAATGAGATTTTTTGCCATTGCAAATGTGCGACATAAAAATGGTACTAAAGTAGCACATCAGTGGCCCCTATAGATTGACTCCAAATAGGTCTCAACAATTTTCTTATTTTTTTCATGTCTTTTTAGCCCACAATACCTGAGAGTGTAACGAGTCGCACAATCAAATAGGTATATCTCGTAATGACATAAAGAGAGATATGTTGTACTTCTAAAGAGCTGTTGTGTTGCAATTGGCGAATATGAAGATAATGTAGGGTGTTTATCTGGCAAAGAAAAACCATAAATCTAGTCTGCTATAATACTCTCATACCACTAATCAGGATGTTCTTATAATATGATTACTCATGCATATTTGAAGGTATTCACTCAAACCCATCAATGCAGCAGATGATCCATATTATTTTCTGCACATATCGCTAACATTATAGATCGTGCCAGGATCCTCAAAGACGCACAACCCACACTTGATATTCGTTACTACACGGCCAGCGGCTAGATATAATTTGGCTCACCCGTTCAGATTTGAGTGGGTACGAATGTCAGATCACATATAGCACACACTACATGTACTAATCACACCAACACATACAAACAAACACTTCGTACTGAGGCCACCCACACTATATCCCCTATCTCGTCCCAGGGGAGTGTCGATCTATCGCCTAATCTGATTAAAGCGTTGGCAATTGGAGTATTATGGTTGGCTCACTGTCATCTCCGTGTCACATGAAACACAGGCAGTTGTGTGGATGGCCCTGCCACCATTCCACAGGTGACCCATCATGATTTCTCTCTTCACGCTACCACTCCTGCTGTGGACTCGCGATTTCTCTCTCGCCACCCCCAGCACATCAAGGCACTCAATCATAAATCACAAGTAGCCCGCCTTGGCCAGCTCTACCCTCTCTAGCGAAATGTATATCTTATTACTGCTCCCTGTCCCACAATTGTAATCCAGCTACCATTGTACCTTTTATGCTGCCTTGCCCCAACACTCAGTAACGTATCTGATACATTCCGCTTACTTTTACATCACATGTCCCTGTAAGAGGCCTACAAGCACACGACACACACTAGCTATCTTACTCCTAATTCGAATGACATCTACTGTAGCACTCACCTAACTGTCTAATCACGTTTCATAGCTGGCCCCATATCCTATGATTGTTAAACTCGTTACTGTGCTAATTGAGTGGGTCATATGTAGGCCTTCTCTGACCTCATCCGGCCTTCTACTACTGTACATAATAATACTGTATCATATAATACTCCACGATTAATATTAAGATCTTTACATTTAAAAACCAAAGTCTATAGAAATTCCCGTCATATCCAATAAATGTTACAAGCTACCCCTTGGAGTCTTCAGAATAGGACTTGGAATAGTGGAAGTATGACTTTTAGTCCTCAAAATGGTTACACCTAAAACATAACACCAAAACTAAGGATTCATTAGCCGCCACTAACTCTGTTGGTGTCCATGGAGGACTGCTTGGCTCCTTGATTTGGAGAAATATTAAAGTGTTGTGACTCTATGGAATGGCATGGCCTGTTGAAGCAATCTAAACTGAGAATGGCTATTTTTTTACATGTGAAGAATATAGAATGCCATTTGCTATGGCCTTATTGTTTACCTTTTTGTTGGTGACACTTTGATATCGGTTCGGAATAAATATGCATGCTGTATTTTATAAAGGATATAGTCCTACCATGAAACAATAATACAAACAGTCGCGTGGACAACCGCCTCTGTTTTTGGTTTACACAAAAAAAAGGGATGGAGTCTGGTAGAAAAATATAACGACTCTCCACAGATATAATAACAGAACATGGAATGCAAGGACGACCATCATTGATATCAAATTGATGTTTTGAACCATGTTATGAGGCTATATACTGTTATTTTACATTTACTTCATTCCACAACATTGGATACAAAACACGCACTAAAATTGGGTTAACTCCTGAGTTAGATGTGACAGTATGATGCGTCGGACTTAGACAGAGCCACTCATGAGGGGGCATTTAATTAGAGTTATGTATCTTCTAGAATCAACAGATACAGCAGTACCAGTTCCAAAGATTGAACCACAATCACTCATAATCCAGGTTTGTCTTTATTTTGAACTAATTTCTACTTGTAGAATAATAGTGAAGACATCAACAACATGAAATTGAAACACATATGGACATGATTAAGAACACACCAAAAAGTGTAAACAAATAAAAATATTTGTTATAATTCTTCAAAGAGTAGCCAACACCTTTGCCTTGATTGACAGCTTTGCAGCACTTCTGCATTCTCTCAATCAGGTGCTTCATTGAGGAATGCTTTTCCAACCGTTCCAAATCATTCCCACATATGCTGGGGCATCTTGTTATGGCGGCTTTTCCTTCACTCTGAGGTCCCAACTCATCCCAAACCAAATCTCCAATTGGGTGAAGGTCGGGTGATGTGGTGGGGAGTTGCCAGGATTCATAGCTGACTGCCGAGCACGCCATCACTCTCTGCTTCTTGGTCAAAAAGCCGCGTCACACAGCCTGGAGGTGTGTTGGGTCATTGTACCCTGTTGAAAAAGACCAAATGGATAGTCCCATTAAGCGCAAACTAATGGGCAAGGATGGCGCTATCGCTGCAGAATGCTGTGGTAAACCATGCTGGTTAAGTGGTGCCATTAAAATTCCGAAATAAATCATGACAGTGTCACCCACAGCCATTTGAGCACCCTCACACCTCACCTCCTCTTCATGCTTCAACGGGGAATCAACACAGTGCGAGATAATCGTTCTACTTAGAGAGGCAACTACTCGTGCGTCTCACAAAGGCATGCTGTTTGGAACCAAAAATCATACACAATTTGGACTCATCAGAATCAAAAGGACAGGGTTTCCATCAATCTAGATGTCCATTGCTCGTGGTTTACTTGCCCAAGCAAGTCTCGTTCTTCTCTTAGTGTCCTCTATATAGTGGTTCTTGCCAGCAATTCGACCATAAGGACCGATGACGTAGTCTCCTCTGAACAGTGATGTTGAGATGTGTCTGTTAGCTGCACTCTGAAGCAATTTATTAGACTCAGAATGTGTTTTAATGTCACTCATTTGTGTTGGTGGACGGGCTGGCAGTCACACCGTCTCGCAGACTATGCACTAGCTCTGCCTGCAGGGCTGAGTGGATCCCTCCAAGGTGTGGGTCTGTGGTGGAGGGAGGGGTGTGGGTAGGCCTCGTCTTTTGCCGGTCCTGAAGCTGCCTGGTGCGTCTTATGTTGCGCTGCTGTAGTGGGCGTTGAGGTTGGTGGTGCTGTGGCCAATGGATGGGGGGGTCCAAGGATGCTTGGCCAGCCCGAGTGGTGTCTGTCTTCTGGATCTGCGAGAGACAACGCTCCGCTGTCCTGGGGTGGAGAATTGGGGCTGCAGGTTACAAGCAATGTCCTTGAGAGTCTCTGCAAGGTTGGGGACTGTCTCCGCTGTACAGGTGAACATGAGTCATCAGAGACAGTCCAGATTGACGGTGGGATGGTGGGGCCAGTGTACATTGGGTGCGCAGGGCCAGTCCCATGAGAGACTGCGGTTTTATTCTTTGTGTTGTGGCAGGGTGTGGACCAGTCCTTCCTCTGTAAGAAGGGTTGGACACCTAAATCCAGCGACCTCGGAGTTGGGGAAGATTGAGCGAGGCCTTCTCACCAATCACTCCCCTATATAGAGCCACCCTACTCTCCCGCGAGTACAACGCAGTTCGTGCTGTCACGGTGTGTATAGAATTATTGCCTTGGGGACCCGGAGCTGGGCTTATCAAGCAGCTCATGAGCCCTAGCTGCCGTGTTGGGCGTACCACAGCTTCTCCTTCTTGTGTTAGGGAAAGTTTATTCTCCTGAACCAAACTTCCCATCTTGAGTCCGCCAACAGGGCAATGTCAGACAGTGTTTCTTCTGGGGTAGAGGGGGGGCCTTGTTCTGTGCCATGCTGCTGTCAGTGCGGAGGCTGTCTGTGGCTGGGGGGGTAGGTGTGCAGCAGGCATGGCGCTTGGGAGAGGTCATGGCTGGTTGGGGTGGGCTCCTCTCTGTGTGAGGGCAGGTCACAGGGTGGGTGCTCCTAGCTTAATCCTGCAGGCCTGTCCTCGTGTTCCTCTTTTCTCTCCTGCAGCTCTTAACTCTCTATGTCGTCGCTCCTTATTAAACTGCACTGCCTGTCTTTTTGGACGCTCTCTCTCTCTCTCCCTTCTCTCCGGGGGCCTCTCTCTCTCTCTTTCCAAGATTGAATATGATTCATGTTGATTGACCCCTACAGAACAACAAATATCTGCTTCCGCCTATACACATACGTTCTTTTTTGGTTCCTCTGTCCTTCCTGCCGGTTCATTCTCTGCTTTCTCCACCAATCTACACAGTCTAGATTGAATGAGTCGTTGTTTACTTGCGCAATGTCTCTATTAAATTAGCAGCAGGAGCCGTCTGATTACCATAGGATAGCAGGTCAATTGGATATTCTTACTACAATTATGAACAGTAAACGGGACTAAACTGATTCCTAGGCCTACTGTAGATCAGCACACTCCATACTCTGAGATGGTTTAATGTACTGGCGGCCCTGGCTGGTGGAGTAGCCTGACGCAATCAAAAGAGGGGAAGAGAGGTTCAAACACACCACAGATGTTTCTGATGAAATGAGAATCGGAATGACATAGTAGCTGTATTTGAGATGTCTTGCAATAAAACGCAGCCCAGTCCCTATTTTTCTGTGTGTAGTCGCGTTAAAGTTCGGTGTCAACTCCATGTCGAGTCCAGGAAGTGAATCGAAGGTTCATTGTGTCTTTTTTTGTTTCAGGAAGTTACAATGACTGATGCACAGTGGATACTTGAACCCGTTTCTTTATTTTTTTCAATGTATTTTATAACCAGGATAAGTTGACTGAGAGGAACACATTCTCAATCTTAACAGCAATCGGACCTGGGGAATGAGTTACAGGGGAGAGAAGTTGGGAATGGATGAACCAAATTGGATCAGCTGGGGATGAATATGTATGACCATCGATGAGGGCCTGGGCTGTAGCCAGGACACCAAGGGTTAACAAACCCCTAACCTCTCTTTAATTACGATAAGTGCCATGGAGTAAGTCCTTTAAGTGAACCACCAGAACACGTCAGACACCCGTTGTAACGTGCACTACTGAACAAGATGCACTGAACTGGACAGGGCACATGTCTCTAAACACTGCCCTGGGGCATTGGGTTTATTTATTATCTAATTATTATATTATTTTAAGACACAGGAAAAGAGGGCCTCCTCCTTTTCTCGGTAAACATATAAAGACATAAGTGAAAAATGAACAAAAAAAAAAAAAAAAAAAAAAAACCAAGAAAAAAGATGCTAAATTATAAAATAATAAATCAACTTTTGACATAAAATTTGAACAAGACTGCGATCCTATCTAGACATGACCTCTCAATCAGGCCGAAGTTTGTATATATTTGTATTTATTAAGGATCCCCATTAGGTTTCCGCAAAGCAGCAGCTACTCTCCTGGGGTCCAGCAACAATTAAGTGTGTGCCATCAGCCACTACTACTACTACCACAAATACCAAAATACAAAATCCATGTGTACGTGTGTGTAGAGTCGCGTGTGAGCCGTGCTGGTCGCCTGTGTGTGGTGTCTCCATTCACTATTCCCATGCTGTTCCATAAGGATGTATTTTTGATCCTTACAAAAAAAAATCTGATTCCTACTGCTTGCAATCAGTTACCTTTAGTCATGGCCATATTAGTACTCTGTGCCTCCCAGTAGTCTGTTGTGGACTTGGGGATCTGTGAAAGACCTCCTGGTGCGCATGTCCTTGTGGGGTAATGCATGGGTGCTGAGTTGGTGTGCTAGTAGGTTAATACATAAGTAATTTGATACATAATAAAGCGACCGACGAGTCTGCCCAGCATCCATGTCGACCTGATTAGTGGCCGGCAAGGATTACTGGTCACCTATATCCTAAGATACTTATTGTAGGGCACGTGCGACTCCAACCCCTAGTTACATTTACATTTTGGTCATTATAGCAGATGGATTTTACCGCCAGATGTGACTACAAGGTAGCTTATACCCAAAGGTTGACTTCTAGTTGCCCTAGAAACTGTGTTTTCCAAACAGCCAGTCCTCGGGGTAACAGCAACTCATGTTATTGTGAGGCCCAACGTTGCAATCAGGTTGTGTTTTGTCCAGGCTTACATAACCAATGTGGTGAACGCTTGGAGGTACTGTTGGGGTACCCCGAGTTGAGTGGAGGTACCACGTTGGGCGGGTACTGTTGTGAGATGAGTAGAGTGACGACAGCTTGAATACACTATGAGTTGTGGAGTTTGCAGCGGTGTCACCTACGCGGTGCATCACACTGGAGATGAGTACTTACGTGGGGGTACTGTTGGGTGGTAATCTGTTGTGGAGGTTACATAGCTGAGCTGGGAAGTACTGTTGGGGGTACCGGTGGAGTTGGGGTAACCAGTTGGGGTACTGTTTGGAGGTCACCTGGTTTGGGTGGTATCTGGTTAGTAGGTAACCGTTCGGTAGGTACACGCGTGTGGCAGGTACCTGTTGGGGGTACCGTTGGAGGTACTGTGGGGGTACAGATTGGACGTACCGTGGGGGATACCGGTTGGAGGTACCGGGGTACCGTGGAAGGTAAAACTTGTTGGGGGTAACCAGTTGGAAGGTAACTGGGTGGCGTACCCGGTGTAGGGGGGGTCAGACTGTTGGGCGTTACCGTAAGTTGGGGCGTTAAGAGTTGGATGAGGTACTGTATTGGATGCGGGTACTGTTTGGAGTACCGTTGGAGGTAACCCGTTGGGCGTACCTGTGTGGAGTACGGTTGGGGGTACCGGTTGGGAGGTACCGTGTGGAGGGGTACTGGTCTTGGGGGTCACATTGTGGGCGGCGGTACGCGTTGGAGTACATGAGATTGTGCGGAGGTACCAAGTGTGTTACTTGAGAGGACATCCGCGAAGTGGGGAAACCAGGTTCTAGCGGTACAAGATAGAAGCAATGCTCATAGAATCGCTCTCGGGATATAAAATTACTCTTTAGGGACCAACATGACCAAAAAATGTCACATAGATTTGGAGTTTCCCCTGCCAACGGAGCTCAACACCGAACACAAACGTTGGCGCCGTTGACTGTTAGTAATAAGTGCTAAGATGTTGAGACGGTGAGCGAGGGTCCTCCACCATAGCGGCCAAGGATTTTCTATCTCCGAGCTGGTGGAGACACAGGTGAGTCCCGCGTCAGCTGCACGAAGACCTGGCTCTCGAGTGTAGTCAGTGTCACTGCACTATTCTCCCTATTCACCGAGCTAGTGATGCGGGAGTCGATCTGGGACATCAGTCCTGACAGCATTGATATGGGACAGCAAGGGTCTTACAACAACAGTAAACCCCAACAATGGACACGAACCACATTCACCACGTCTTTATAGTGTATCCTTATGTATTATGAATCAAGGTGAAGTATTTTTCCTCGTGCACCGCAACAGGTAGTTATCAAGTGTACTAACTGTTTATTGCACTCTAATGGCCCCGAGCTACGTGTTTGTCCAAGTAGTGTGTAGCTATTCATTGTGGTACGATCAATGTTTGTAGGCTCGGTCTCACGACGAGCTGTGAAACAACACATTGGCATGAGACTATGCGCAAAGGTTGCGAAGGTATGTCAGTGGGTAAGGCATCGCGGTAGCTACGATAGCAAGTTGAGCATGTAGAAGACCTCTTCACTATGTTAACAACCAGTATACGGAAACGCCGTATTCCTAATATGATGTGATTGGCCATATATCTGTGTATAACTGCAGAACAAATAATAATACTAGCGTGGGATATAAAATAGTTCCATTTAGTCAAATTGTGCATCAAAACGAACAACTAAACTCTACACGCAAACATGCAAACACAAGCAATTGCTGCGACACATAGCGTTATCCACTGAAATAGCGTCAAATGATTCAAGACTACAAACAAATGATAAAGTGGTATCAAAACATCAATCTCTCGACACCACTAACAAATCAATCCAACACACGTGTGTAACGTACAGTACTCAGTCAAGGTTTGGACACACTACTTATTCAAGAGGCGTTTCTTGATTTGTTACTATTTCTACATTTCTGTAAGAGCATAACGTTGTATGAGACATCGAACACTAGTAATAACACATCATGATAGTCATGTAGTACCAAAAAAGTGTTAAACGAAAGTCAAATACATTATTTTATAATCGATAGAATTCTTCCAAATATCCAGTCTTAGGCTTGAGATACCAGCTTTGCATCACTCTGGTATCTCATTAACCAGGGCTTCATGAGTATCACCTGGAATGCATTCAAATGTAACAGGTGTGCCTTGTTAAAAAGTCCATTTGGGAATTTCTTTCCTTCTTAATGCGTTTGAGCCAATAAGCTTGTGTTATGAGAAAGTAGGGGTGATTATACAGAAGATAGCCCTATTTGGAAAAGACTAAAGTCCAAATTATGGTAAGAACAGTTCAAATAAGCAAAGATAGAAACGACAGCCCATCATTACTAAAGACATGATGGTCAGTCAATGCGGAACATTTTCAAGAACTTTGAAAGTTTCTTCAAAGTTCACGCAAAAACATCAAGCGCTATGTTGAAACTGGCTCTCATGAGGAACTCCACAGGAAACGGAAAGAACGAGGGAAGAGAGAAGAGGGGGAGGAACGAGTACGCTGGCGCAAATGAGAGTTCATCAGAGTAGACTGCACCTAAATTGCAGCCCTAAATGAAATGCTGCACAGTGTTCAATAAAGACCATCACCCAGCATCAAACTGGTCTAGCAGGACGAGCTGATGTGAATCAGGCCCTTATCACTGGTCATAATTGCTGCAAAGAAACCACTACTCTAAGGACAACATCACTTCGTCGCTCGGTGGTTATCTTGGCAAGAAACACGAGCAAACTTGACCATAAGGACCGTGTTGGAATAAGTCGTGTCCTTAACCTGTTCGTATGAGTTCAAATTTGAGATCTTGGATTCCAACCGAGCCGGTGCTTTGTTGAGACCGAAAGTGAAGAAACAGATGACTCGCATGTGGTGGTCCCACCCGTGAAGCATGGATGGAGGAGGTTGATGGGCTGTTGCTGTGGACACTCTGTGGATTTATTTGAATTCAGGCACACTTAAAGACCAGGATCGGTACCACTCTTCTGACCAAACGCGATATCGACCAATCGCATCATGGTATTCGCGCTTTAATGACCCATCACACCCCCTTCAGGCCGCTGTAAGTGCTTATTATTTGACGCA
>NC_036855.1:4875420-4882294 GCF_002910315.2 Salvelinus sp. IW2-2015
GAATTATGCATGCGTTTTACGGCAACATCTTGGCTATTTACTCTCTGTCAAGCCGAGCTTTCATAGAGTGGTAGTGCACTGGAACTGCATCTTCAATTAATCAGGTGTGCCTTGTAAATCAATTTGGGAATTTCTTTCCTTCTTAATGCGTTTGAGCACAATAAGTTGTGTTGTGAGAAAGTAGGGGTGATTATACAGAAGATAGCCCTATTTGAGTAAAAGACTAAAGTCCAATTATGGTAAGAACAGTTCAAATAAGCAAAGTAGAAACGACAGCCCATCATTACTATAAGACATGATGGTCAGTCACTGCGGAACATTTTCAAGAACTTTGAAAGTTTTTCAAAGTTAGTCGCAAAACTATCAAGCGCTATGTTGAAACTGGCTCTCATTGAGGACTCTAAGGACAGGAGAACGCAGAGTCTGCTGTCAGCTCGCAGTAAGAAATTCTTAGTAGAGGTACTGCAGTTGGTGCGCAGATTGCTGCAGCCCAAATAAATGGATTTTAAGGTTGTTTCAACTCTGAACAACGTAAGACGCAATACTCGAGCTCATTTTAATACAAATGTTCTAGTTTATTAATGGAGAGACTGTGTGAATAGGCTTCGCACTGGGTCGCAACATTGCTCTCTCCACCTGTTCATAATAACCAGTATTAGTGTAGAAGAACAGAGGCTCTTCTGTATAGTCAGGCTGGTCTTCTATCTGGCTAGTCACGCTAACGAAGAGCGCAGTTGGAATCATTCTAGAGCTCTCCTGTGGAAGTCTGTCTCCTTTTATGTGTTCTGTATGAGTTTTAACATCGTGAGATTCTTGGTTACAAAGAGCGCAGAGTGTTCCTATTGTGGTAGTAGCTCGACAAAGGTGCTAGTAGAAGCTACGGGATGATGTGGCACATGTAGTGGGGTTCACTGTGGGAGCTGGAGGGAACGGAGGTAATGTGATTCAGGCTTCCTTTGGCTGCGTGACTCCTCCATGTCTGTGATGTTTTCTATTGATCTGAGGCGCACCTAATACGGCGGGACTTACGCTGTATGACTTTCAAGGCATTCGGGAGACGTTAGAGCAGATGCAAAATTCTAGACAGAAGTTCTGGGGTTTTAGCTAGTAAGGGTACGTTACAGAGAATGACCACAGCGATACTTTCACAACGGGTCTGTGTGAGTGCTTCGGGCTATTTACAAAAAGGAGAGTGAGGCTGGTATGGGTGTTGGCACTAGATCGATATGGCTCTCCAAACTCCGCCGAGGATCTCCAATCAATTAGGAGATTGAGCTCTACGTCTCGTAGGTGGAGTTTGGACTCAGGGACAGAGTGAGAGGGGGCTAAAGCCTAATGTGCTCAGCGACCAGACCATTTAGTTGTTGGGAATACTTCGCTAGGAGCTTGTTTGTGACCAATGGTTAGTTTACTAGGTGTAGAAGTTGGGCATTGATGAGGACTATGAGCAAGTAAGGTGACGGCTTGCTGAAATAGATAATAATCGATCGAGGCAAGGTCGGCTTAGATTTGAAGAGTTCTCTTTAACAATCATAACAATATTCATGAGTGTTTGTGTTAACACTTTTACTACATGCATATCATATGGGTTATTTATAGTTTGTTTGATATGTTTTCACTTATTAATATACCCTATAATTCATAATGTAAGAGAATGGAAAATAAAGAAGGATAAAACATGGTTTGAATAGAGGTATGTAGGTGTGTCAGATTGTTGACTGAGGTTTATGCATGTGTAATTCTATAAGCATCATCTATGCAGAGAACGGCAAGTACTCAGACAATGGCGCATAACATAATTTCACACCAGGCAGCATTACTCGCCCATACCGTGGAATAGATCATGTCATGCTCACATAAATAATGAATGATTCACTTCTGGTAGTATTTTTAAGACTACATGGTGGATGAGAGGCTATTATTGACATAACAACACACCCCGTTTTTAAGCGGCATGCAACATAGGCATGTAACTGTCAGAAGTCTGAGACCATACAATTAGAGGTGGAAAATCACACAAGAAGATTGACAGACAAGACATTTTAGGGATAGGCGTGAAGGAGTGAAAGATCAGCTTGTGGGATCATACATTACAGAACTGTGTGCTGTCTCGCTCACAAGCACAGAATATATGGACACCTGGATGATATAGGATTGCTATACCTATGTTGGGCCATTTGGCGCACTTCCAACACGTGCTATTCTTGTGACGAGGGACTTAATCATAAGTTGACTTCAATATGGGGTTGCGTGGATGGGACAATATATACTATGATTCAATTTTTTGCATTGTCCTTTAAAAGCTGGCAAAATCTATATGATCAACTGTCACACTACTTACTGGTTATTGTAGTGATTTTGGTTTTCATCATAGCTGCCTATGGGCCTATAGTGGGAAATCCTGTGTAACGTCAACTATACGAATGGGGCTGGCCGTGGAACCCCGAAGCCATGGACAATAAATACACATGGGCGCTGAAACATTCCCTGGCGTGGTGGGATTTTCTTGAAATTTTGCATTGTATGTGGAGCTTTCTAAAAGTACATTGTGAAACGGTTGAGATGGACTAGTAAGATTTCATCTTAGGGTTTTTAGGCTTTTTCCATGTCACGTCTGATTATGCATCCTTATATGATCACAAAATAATGTTCTACGAAGTCGAATCGACGATTTGTCTTAGTATAGCAGCGAACCTTTCACTCCAGGGTTATTATTATACCTCCACTCGCTTTTATTAGTTCAACGAGTAGCGTGTATATTCATATTCGGATATCTAATGCCAAAGACGAATATCTTACCATGCTAAGTGGCCTCCATCATAGGTTCTAATTTCATTATCTAAATCAACAATCTAGACACTCACTTCTTACTATAATAAGGCATGACTAAATAATGCTCTATCTTCAAGATACAGCGCAATCCATTAGATGATCTCGTTGGGAACTTCCATGCTGACTAGCTCTATTCTCTCTTCCATCGTCTCTGGCTCTGCGCTTCGCACTTCATCAGAGGGCTCGGGGTGTCGTGCGTGGCGGTTATTGTCCTGACACTTCACCAATTCAGTCAGATTCGTTTGAGTCCAGTGATGGCTTGTCAAGACTCATTGTTATTAATGACTTGAGAAAGCGGAATAGACGCAGTCCTTTACCTTGTTCGATCTTGATGAAGCCTTGTGTAACCTTGTTTTTCCTTTCCATGCTGGATACACATTTTACGCGGGCATACTCAGGAAGCGAAAGGGGCTAAAACTAGGCATCTTGGCCTACTGTTTCTTCCGCTTGGGAATACGGAGGACAAATAACACTTGAACATGCAGTGAGGCGCCACGTCAGCGTACCGGCAAGACTACTCGTGTGATCCGCGCTCTCTCGATTGGCAGCCAATGCCAAGTAAGAACCTTTAAACAGGTCAACATTCCACATAAGGCGGCAGGTGCCCTAGAGATACGGGATTAAACCAGGGAATACGTGGTACTGGAGCATGCCGCTGACCTAAAGCCTAACCTATGCGTCAATGTTGATCTCTCATCTGAGCATTCCTTCAACCTCAGTTCGCCACTCTGATATGAGTCTGGGGTAATACCGAAATCATAGTTTATACCACGCAGACCCCATAGTACCCATGTGCCCATATCGAACTACGTCAATTGTAACTGCCTAAATGACTACGACTGGCCGTAGCAACTCACGTCTGCTAGCCATGAAGGGGTTTCATTGCAATAAAGGATAAGTGCTGGTCATGGTCACATGAAACACCATCATCCTGGATGACTAGACCGCTAGACCTATAACTCATGTTTCTCAAAATTAACTTGCATGAAGAGGTACGAATGCCCACCTTTGGACGAGTGAAAAATGAAAAGAAACATTTCCATTCTGCCATAACAGATTGCGATGCGCTCTAGATTGATGTTATCAAATTTGGGTCAGCTTTGCCGGGAAGCACATTTATGCTCTTCTCTTAAGTTTATGCAGCAGGCTGCCTACCTGCCATACTGCCTTTATTTAAGAACGAACAAGCGATGTTGATTTAATTTAGCTAAGTTCTCTGCGGTTGACCAAAAAGGAGAGTGATGGAGTGCTGCATCAGATGACCTGGCCTCCACAATCCCCCGATCTCAACCCAATTGAGATGGTTTGGGATGAGTTGGACCGCAGAGAGAAGGCAAAGCAGCCAACAAGTGCTCAGCATATGTGGGAACTCCTTCAAGACTGTTGGAAAAGCATTCCAGGTGTAGCTGGTTGAGAGAATTCCAAGAGTGTGCAAAGCTATCATCKAGGCAAAGGGTGGCTACTTTGAAGAATCTAAAATCAAAAATATTTTGATTTGTTTAACACATTTACTACATGATTCCATATGTGTTATTTCATAGTTTTGATGTCTTTACTATTATTCTACAATGTAGAAAATAGTAAAAATAAAGAAAAACTSTTGAATGAGTACTGTAGGTGTGTCCAAACTTTTGACTGGTACTGCATGTGTATTTAAATGCACACTACTCAGTCACTCAAGCAATGCAACACAAATTCACAGGCAGTACCGTACGTAGCATACATCTATTATAGCAAAGTGAAAGTCATCAAGAATCAAACACACACATGCAACACATAGCACTTACATGTAGACTGCACATAAAATAGAGTGAAAAACAGAGTGAGAACACAATTTTCCGACACTGGGGTCAAATACTGCACTTGTCACCCATCAAATGACACTCGACAACATATGCATAGGGACTTCAGCAGGCTTCATCTATTGCATATTGTTGTGATGACAAAACCTCAAATTCTTATACATCAAAGCCCCAACCATTCCAAAAAGTCACTACATTAAATGTATTGAATGTTTTGTGTTATCTAGTGTTATGGAAGATACTGATTGTATACACTACAAGATGGCTGCCGTGGCGTCACCCAACTGGCGCTACACATTGGTGGTGGATGACGTTTCAACCTTACTATGTGAAGAGCTTTGAGGACCTGGGAAAGCGTCTATATAATATCCAGTTAAGTTATTACTTTAAATCCAAATCATTATTATATAATCCAATCATTTATTATAGACAATCCCATGTATTCAGTTATCAATAGTATAATACATCCAATCAATATAATATAATCAACAGATTATAAAATCCAATCAATGTATTACATAAATGAATCAGGTATATTATATACAATCAATCAGTATTTATAAATCCAATCAGGTCAATTATATAAATCCAATCAATTAATACAAATGCAAAACATTATTATATATACATCCAATCAAGTATACATAAATCCAACATTATTATATACATCCAATCCGTTATATATAAATCCATTCAGTTATTATATAAATTATAATTATTATTATATGACATGCAATCAGTTATAATATATCCAATCAGTGAGTATTAATACATCCGAATCAGGTAGTATATATTAAATACAATCAATATTTACATAGAATGCAATCAAGTTATGCTATTATACATCCAATCAGTTATTATATAAATACAATTATGTTATATATCCATCAATCATTTAATATAAATGCAATCCGTAATCCAAGTTATTAGTATACAAATCCAATACAGTTCAACCAATAATTATATAAATCCAATCGAGTTATTATATAAATCCAATCAGTCATTAATCCAATATATATTAAACTCCTCTTAAAATCATAGTTATATATACATCAATCAGCTTATTTATATAAATCCAATCAGTTATTATATTATCCAATCAAATATTACTACCTCGATCATGTCCACCCACTCTCGGACATTGAGGAAGCTCTTTTCACAGGTGACATCATACAGCAGGAGGACGCCATCGGCTCGTCTGAAGTAGGACTTAGCAATGCTACGGAACCTGGGAAACACACACAGGGTTAAAGGTCAACACAGGACCACTCCAAACATAGGCTGAAATAGACTAATTGTGGGGATTCGCCATACTGGAAAGAAATGATTGCAATATTCAAAACAAAGATGCAGATAGGAGGTACACAGCAAATTGTMCAGTGTTAAATATCAACACTGAAAGTGTGTCTGTAGACCCTTAGGATCACACTTGATGAAGTCCATAGGACCAAAAATGGATGGATGCAACAACCATGTCACTAACAAATACAGTTATGGTTGGTAACTACAATTTATATTAGAATTTAGAATTGACACTAMGCAGTGTGTTAAATTAACACTATTGCAGTGTATTTATGGGCCCACAGACTCCACAGTGTTGATTTAACACACACACCTCTCCTGGCCTGCTGTGTCCCATAGCTGGAGTAGGGTAGGCTCTCCATCCACTACCAGAGTCTTCATCTGAAAGTCCACCCCTGAGGACAAACACAAGAGTATTCAAACACACTATTCCAAAGACCATCCCACTGCTAAASATATCTCCTATAGCTGACCCAGGCAGCTAGCCATGAATACAACCCCACCACTGTGGAATACAGCCGGGTCAGTGTTGACTATGTACGCAGGTGAGAGCTAACACACCCACCCAGGGTGGCGCTGGTATTTCCTCGAAACTCGTTCTTGCAGAGGCGGAGCAGGAAGCTGGACTTGCCCACCGCCGCGTCACCTGCCAACACCACCCGGTAGGCCTTCTCTGATGTCATATATCCCAGGTCAGCTGACTCCTTCTCCTTTGCCTGTACGCACACAAACAGAGACAGAGACAGAGAGAGAGAGAGAGAGAGAGAGAGAGAGGATTAAAGGCACACCTTGACTCAGTCATGCATAGTCAACATAGTCAGCAGTTTCTCCTGAACTAAGTCAAACATTTACACTCAAGTGTTTTCTACCATGTCTCCCTGTTAATCTCCATACTAGTGTTTTCTACCACGTCTCCCTGTTAATCTCCATACTAGTGT
>NC_036855.1:4882754-4884810 GCF_002910315.2 Salvelinus sp. IW2-2015
CTCCCTTTCTCCCACATGCCTTCCCTCTGTCCTGTACCTCATTTGGTGATTGCGGACAGGGCTTTGCGTGTGGATGCTCCCGAGCTGTTCCGGCTGACTGGTTCCAAGGGTTTCCAGTCCAGGACAGAACCATTGTCTGATCCGAACACCATCTTGTTCCGCACCTCTGCAATCTGACACATCAACACTAGAGCATTAACGTCAGTACACAATGACAGGTATCACTCACAATATGTGTGCTTAGTATAAGTAGATGAATTGTGTATAATGTCTGTGTGTGTGTATGGCTTACGTCGTTGTCAGAGTTGTCTTCCGCCAGACCATCTGTGATCCTGGCCACCCTCTGTCCCTCCTCCTCCTCCTCCTCCTCCTCCTCCTCGTGCCCTTTGACCTCCTGCTCAGAGTCATATCCGTAGTTGGAGCCGCGCAGCGTGGACATGCCGCTGTCTAGGCAGCTCTCGGGCAGGCTGTCCCCCTCGTAGCTACGTCTGCGCTGCATGCCCGGGTCGCACAGAGCCAGAGCTAGCGTGTCCAGACCGGGCCTCCGACACCCTAGGGAGCCCCTACCACCACCCCCAAACAGGCCTCCCAGTGGGTCCTCGTCCTCATCAACATCCTCCACACCCGCCTGGTAGAATCTGGGGCAGGACGGACACAACATCCACACAGTCTGCTAGAAACTTAAACCTTCCTTTCTACTGCTAAGCTAGCTCCAACAACCATGCTATAAAAWRWTTTACATTTTATTTAACTAGGCAAGTCAGTTAAGAACAAAKGCTTATTCACAATGACGGCCTACCCCGGCCAAACCCTAACCCGGACGACGCTGGGCCAATTGTGCGCCGCCCTATGGGACTCCCAATCACGGCCGGTTGTGATACAGCCTGGAATSGAACCAGGKTCTGTAGTGACACCTCTAGCACTGAGATGTAATGACTCAGACCTCTGTGCCACTCGGGAGCCCAAACATTGACTGCGCAGGTCTGTCCTCCATGGACGGCTATGAGCACACTCTACAATGCAAACAGGCACGTGTTCAGAGCAAATTTTCCACCTGAGAATAACTTGGCATATACTTGAGTTTGAGCATACACACATTTGTATTGGTATTTTATTAGGATCACCATGAGCTGTTGCAAAAGCAGCAGCTACTCTTCCTGGGTTCCACACAAAACATGAGACATAATACAGAATGACATAATACAGAACATCATTATACAAGAACAGCTCAAGGACAGAACTACATACATTTTTTAAAGGTACACATAGCCTACATATCAATGCATACACACAAACTATCTAGGTCAAACAGGGGAGAGGCGTTGTGCCGCGAGGTGTTGATTTATCTGTTTTTTGAAACCAGGTTTGCTGTTTATTTGAGCAATATGAGATGGAACAGAGCTTTCTTGAATTTGTTCTGGATTTGGGGACTGTGAAAAGACCCYTGGTGGCATGTCTGGTGGGATAAGTGTGTGTGTCAAAGCTGTGTGTAAGTTGACTATGCAAACAATTTGGAATTTTCAACACATTCATGTTTCTTATAAAAAGAAGAAGTGACGCAGTCAGTCTCTCCTCAACTCTTAACCAAGAGAGATTGGCATGCATAGTATTTATATCAGGCCTATGACACAATGAAGAACAAGACGTGCCGCTCTGTTCTGGGCCAGATGCAGCTTAGCCTGGTCTTTCCTTGCAGCACTGGACCACATGACTGGACAATAATCAAGATAAGACAAAACTAGAGCCTGCAGGACTTGCTTTGTGGAGTGTGGTGTCAACAAAGCAGAGCATCTCTTTATTACGGCCAGATCTCTCCCCATCGTTGCAACCATTGAATCTATACGTTTTGACCATGACAGTTTACAATCTAAGGTAACGCCAAGTAATTTAGTCTTCTCAACTTGTTCAACAGCCACACCATTCATTACCAGATTCAGCTGAGGTCTAGAACTTAAGGAATGTGGATGTGCAGTGTGTACCTGCACAAACACGCCAGGTTGTTGCTGGTCCTGTCTTACCTGTCCAAGTATGGAGATGAGTAACAGCTGCTCCTGCT
>NC_036855.1:4891907-4895766 GCF_002910315.2 Salvelinus sp. IW2-2015
GAGAGAGAGAAACAGAGAGAGAGACAGGAGGGAGAGAAACAGAGGAGGGAGAGGGAGGGGGAGGGGGGAGAGAGAGGAGGGAGAAAAGGAGGGAGAGAAACAGAGGGAGAGAGAGAAACAGAGAGAGAGACAGGAGGGAGAGAAACAGAGGAGAGAGATGAGAGGGATAAACAGAGGAGAAAGAGGAGGGATGGAAGAGGATTAGAATGGGAAGTGGGTGATCAAAAGTACCATTGACAGGTTGGCTAATGAAAACAGAAACTTTTCAATACTTTTTGAAAATAAGGTTCGTAGTCTTGAAGTGTTCCTGTTTGTGTGTCAGAGGAGCACTGTGATTGGTCAGTGTTCCTGTTTGTGTGTCAGGCGAGCACTGTGATTGGTCAGTGTTCCTGTTTGTGTGTCAGGCGAGCACTGTGATTGGTCAGACTTACTGTAGGATCTCTATCTGTCGCTCCAGGTTATCCCTCTCATCAGAGAACTCTCTCATCATCGCCTCGTATCTGCACATACAGTTACTCACAACTTACACATATACTCTCATAACACATATTACATACACTGTTGTAACACTACATAAACACTCAAAACACATACATAAACTCTCATAACACATACTACAGAAACTCTCCTAACACCTACAGTACTACATAAACTCTCATAACACCTACAGTACTACATAAACTCTCATAACACATACTACATAAACTCTCATAACACCTACAGTACTACATAAACTCTCATAACACATACTACATAAACTCTCATAACACATACTACATAAACTCTCATAACACATACAGTGCTACATAAACTCTCATAACACATACAGTGCCTATAGAAAGTCGACACCACTTTTAACTTTTTTCACATTTTGTTGCGTTACAAAGTGGGATTTAAATAAATGTAATTGTTAATTTTTTCCCGATTTATCGACACAAAATACTCCATAATGTAAACGTGAAAAGACAATTCTACAAATGTTTACAAATGAATAAAAKAAATAACAAAAATATAGTTGTTGCATAAGTATTCACCCCCTTTGTTTAGGCCGGCCTAAATTAGTTCAGAAGAAACATGTTGCTTAACAAAATCACATAATAAGTTATATGGAAGTTATAATAGGGGTTGACATGATTTTTGAATCCTCTGTCCCCCATACATATTAACATCTGTAAGGTCCCATTAGTCAAGTACTGAATTTTACCCTTCCTCTGTCCCCCATACATATAACATCTGTAAGGTCCCATTAGTCAAGTACTGAATTTCAAGCACAGTTTCAACTACAAACACCAGGGAGCTTTTCAAAGGCCTCAAAAAGAAGGGCAGTGATTGGTAGATGTGTAACAATAACAAATCAGACATTGAATATGTCTTTAAGCAGGGTCAAGTTAATAATTATGCTGTGGATGATGTATTAAACCACCCAGACACATTAAAGATGCAGTCGTCCTTCTGAACTGAGATGCAGGACAGGGAGGAAACTGCTTACGGATGTCACCATGAGGCCATTAGCGATTTTAAAAACAGCTACAGAGTCTGCTTGAAAATCTATTACAAGACTTGAACAGTGCTGTCTAGCCATGATCCCCATCACCTTGACAGAGCTTGAATAATACATTAAAAAAGAATGGCCAAATATTGTACAATACAGGTGTGCAAAGCTCTTACCCAAGAAGACTCACAGCTGTAATCGCTGCCAAAGGAGTTTCTAACATGCATTGACTCAGGGGGGTGGATACTTACCATATCAAGGTATATTTGTTTATTTATTTAACCTTTATTTAACCAGGCAAGTCAGTTAAGAACAAATTCTTATTTACAATGACGGCCAAACCCTAAACTGGACGATGCTGGRTCAATTGTGCGCCGCCCTATGGGACTCCCAATCACGKCCGGTTATGATACAGCCTGGAATCGAACCAGGGTCTGTAGTTACGCCTCTAGCACTGAGATGCAGAGCCTTAGACCGCTCGGGAGCATAGCGGTCCAWTTTTTTTTCCTTAATCCCMAAAATATATAATTTTTCTTCCACTTTGACATTACAGAATATTTTGTGTAGATTGTTGACAGAAAATGACAATTAAATCCATTTTAATCCTCCTTTGTAACACAATAAAATGTGAAGAAATCCATGTAGACTTTCTATAGGCACTGCACATGAGCAGGTTTACAGTCTAATAATGCCGACAAAGCAGTCACTTCAGCATTCTCAAAGAATCGACACATTCACAACAAAAAAACGTAGTTTGAATGGAATGGGTTCAAAGGCACAGTGTGAAATCTATCTCCCCGGCCTGGTTGCCAGGTAACCGTGTTGTGAGACTCTTTGTGAGTGTGACTTCACACCAGGATATCCTGTTACAGGTCTGCCAAACATGTTACCACCCCAGGTAAGGCATTTTACGAGAGATTGTACAGATGATTATGCCTCATGCACAATGGGTGTCCAACACAGGCGGCTGGTGGCAGATTCATTGGGGAGGACGGGCTCAAAGTAATGGCTGGAATGGAATAAATGGAACGGTATCAAACACATCCAATACATTGTTTACATGTGCTTGATATCATTCCATTCACTCCATTCCAGCCATTATTATGAGCCATCCTCCCCTCAGCAGCCTCCTGTGATTTCCAACACCCATGTTACAGTAACTCATCCTGGATTGACAGGGTCTAATATAAAAATGCCTTAAAATGCTTTGTGTGTGTGTGTATGTCTCACCCCTCCGAGTTGATGCTGTGGTCTGTCAGGTCACTCTTCAGCGAGTCCAGTTCACTCTGCAGGAAGGCTATGTTAGTGTGGGACTGCATCAACTCCTGCTTCAACCTCTGGTTTTCCTGGGGAGAGAAAGCGATAGATATGGAGGGAGGGAGGGAGGGAGGAACTATGATGTGACGCAGTGGGCAAGGAAAGAGGTGTATGGGAGGCAGAAAGAACATTAATATAAAACAACGGATGAAAAATGGAGAGAGAGAGAGTAGGGGATTGTGGAATATGATATGGTGAGGGAGGGAAAATAGAGCAAACGTGAAAGATGGCAAAAGAGAAGGAGAGAAATAAGTGAAGAGAAGAGCGATAGATATGGAGGAGGAGAGAGGAGGGAGGGAGGGAGGGAGAGGGAGGGAGGGAGGGAGGGAGGGAGGGGTCAATGGGGTGAGCCGAGGAAGGGATAGAGAGTGAAAGAGGCCGTAGAGTATGGGGGAGGGAGGGGAAGGGAAGTAGGGAGGGAGGGAGGAGGGAGGGAGGGAGGGAGGTGGGAGGGGAGGGAGGGAGGGAGGGAGGAGGGGGAGGGAGGGAAGGGAGGGAGGAGGGAGAGGTGAGGGAGGCGAGGGAGGGAGGTAGGGAAGGAGGAGGGAGGGAGGGAGGTAGGGAGGAGGAGGGAGGGAGGGAGGAGGTAGGGAGGGAGGGAGGGAGGGAGGTAGGTGAGGGGGAGGAAGGGAGGGGGGAGGGAGAGGGAGGGAGGGAGGGAGGGAAGGGAGAGTGAGGGATGTGGGATGGTGAGGGAAGTCGAGGGAGGGCAGGAAGGAGGCGAGGTAGGAGGAAGGAGGCAGGCAGGCAGGGGCAGTGCAAGGGAGGCAGGGAGGAGAGTAGGTGAGGGAGGGGGTAGGAGTAGGGAGGCAGGAGGCAAGGCAGCGCAGCAAGGCAAGGGAGGCAGGAGGGAGGGAGGTTGAGGGAGGGAGGGAGGGAGGGAGGGAGGGAGGGAGGTAGGGAGGGAGGGAGGGAGGGAGGGAGGGAGGGAGGGAGGGAAAAGGATAAAGAGGAAAGAGAAGAGAAGAAATAAAAGTGAGAGAAAAGTAAGAGCGAGAGAGAGATAGGAGAGAAAAAAAGAGGAGCAAGCAGAGAGCGAGAGAAGAAAGA
>NC_036855.1:4896559-4916977 GCF_002910315.2 Salvelinus sp. IW2-2015
GGAGGGAGGGGGAGGAAGGGGAGAGGGAGGGAGAGGGGGAGGAGGGAGGGAGGGAGGGGAGGGAGGGGAGGGAGGGAGGGAGGGAGGGAGGGAGGGAGGGAGGGAGGGAGGGGGAGGTAGTAGGGAGGGAGGGGTAGGGGAGGGGGAGGGGAGTGGGAGGGGGAGGGAGGGAGGGAGGGAGGGAGGGAGGGAAATAGAGCAAACGTGAAAGATGGAAAAGAGAAGAGAGAGAAATAAAGTGAGGAGAAAGAGAGAGAGAGAGAGAGAAAAGAGAGCAGAGAGAGCGAGAGAGAAAGAGAGCAGAGAGAAGAGAGCAGAGAGAGAGAAAATAGCAGAGAGAGAGAAAGAGAGAGAGAGAGAGCAGAGAGCGAGAGAAAAAGAAAGAGGAGGGTTAGGGACAGGTGACATCAGGGTCAGAGCCAGACTGATTCTGGAGCAGGAAATGGAGCAGAGATAAAGGATATGTACAGAAGTGATATAGAACTAGCTGGAGAACCATCTCACCAGAGTCAGTTCGTTGATCTTCCTCTTCAGGGTTGAAGACTCGTCTTTCATGTTGATGTTCTTGTACTGGTCTTCAATCTGAGGATGGAGTAGACATAAAGTAACACAAATGCTGCTTGCCTTCAGCGAATCAGATCTTCAGAGGCACAGATAGCAGCATAGATGTATTTTATTCAAAGGCACTATCCTGAGTTTCATGAAGTTTATACTTTTATAAAAAGTGAAAATGTATTTCAAATTTGGCCTGGACTGTAGAGGATATCTTTAGAGTACTAGATGGAACTGTATGAGGAATAGTCCAATAGTAAACTCACAGCTTCATCTTCTGGACCTTGTGCTGCAGCTCACACACTCGGACTCATAGTGTCTCTTCAGCTCACTTAGAGCTGCCTCGGCCCTCTTGGCTTCACAGACAACACAATGGATCAATGGTTTAGCATCATTCCTCACTTATGGCCTCCACAAGGACTGAAGACACAATATAGAGGATAAATCATCATCAACTGCTCACACACTGACAACATATAGAGATCACTACTGCCAAAAAACACAACGACTACTGTCCAAATTAACTCAATACTTAAAGTGACAGGTGAAGGGGCCAGGGTAGTTTGGGTGACGGTGAAGGGGCCAGGTTAGTTGGGTGCAGGTGGGCCAGGTTAGTTTGGGTGACAGTGGAGGGCCGTCGGGACGGTGGGCCAGGGTAGTTTGGGTGACAGAGTGGAGGGGCCAGGTGAGTTTTGGGTGACAGGTGGAAGCGAGCGGTAGTTTTGGGTGACAGGTGGAGGGCCAGGTTAGTTGGGTGACAGGTGGAGGGCCAGGTTAGTTTGGGTGACAGGTGGAGGGCAGGTAGTTTGGGTGACAGGTGGAGGGGCCAGGTAGTTTGAGGTGACAGGTGGAGGGGCCAGGTTAGTTTGGGTGACAGAGTATGGGTACGGGAGCCAGGGTATGTTTAGTGACAGGTGGAGGGGCCAGGTTAGTTTTGGTGACAGGTGGAGGGCCAGGTTTAGTTTGCTGGAGGGCTGACAGGTGGAGGGGCCAGGTAGTTTGGGTGACAGGTGAGGGGCCAGGTAGTTTGGGTGACAGGTTGGATGGGGCCAGGTTAGTTTGGGTGACAGGTGGAGGGGCCAGGGTGTATCAAGGAACATGAATGCTTAAAGTAAATATCTGTTTTTTAATGTTTTTTATTTGTCACGCTTCGTAGAGAAGAGGTGTAGACTAACGTGAAATGCTTACTTACGGGCCTTTTCCAACAATGCAGAGTTAAAGATAAGATAAACAATTAAATGTAAAATATAAATTTTGGCACGAATGAATACGATGAAAAATAACAAGTAAAAATAACATGGCAATATACTGGGAGTACCAGTACCGAGTCGATGTGCAGGGGTACGAGGTATTGAGGTAGCTATGTACTGTACATAATAGGTTGGGGTAAATTGACTAACAGTAGTGTATGTGGTGAGTGAAATTGTGTGTGTGTGTTATGTGTGTGTGGGGAGTCAGTGTAAGTATGTGTGAGTGTGTGGGTAGAGTCCAGGGTAGAGTCAAGAGAGTTAGTGCAAAAAAGAGTCAATTGAGGTAGTCCGGTAGCCATTTTATTATCTATTTAGCAGTCTTGTTTAGAAGTCTTATGGCTTGGGGGTAGAAGCTATTCAGGGTCCTGTGTTCCAGACTTGGTGCATTGCACTACTTGCCGTGCGATAGCAGAGAGAAGAGTCTATGGCTTGGTGGCTGGAGTCTTTTGACAATTTCTTGGGCCTTCCTCTGACACTGCCTGGTATAGAGGTCATGGATGGCAGGGAGTTCGCCCCAGTGATGTACTGGCCATACACACTACCCCTCTGTAGAGCTTGCGGTCGGATGCCAAGCAGTTGCTATTACCAAGTGGTGATGCAGCCAGTCAATATGCTGTCGACAAAGGAAGATGTGTTGGTCACGCCCTCTTCACGATAAGACTGTTCCCAGAGGTAGAGGAACGAGAGAGGGAACCATTTCCACAGATGAGATTGGGAATAATGTCCAGATTCCAGGAAAAGAGCCTCAGTTCCCATCACCACATAATGTTGACTGGGAATCCAAGGAATATCACTGTTGAGTAAACTTTACTTATTTTTAAAGGACAGGACAGTCCCACTCCTTTTTGCATTGACTCTTTATTAGATAGGACAGTGAAAGACTGACAGAAAAGCTACAGGAAGAAGAAGAGAGGAGCACGAGAGCGTGTTGATGGAATAGCATTACCTCAGAATATGGACGCCAGACCGCCCCAAGCCACCCCCCACTGCCAGTTACTTTGAGCAGATGAAAATCCAGACATGAAAACAGGTTGATGTATCAAGCACTCTCCGTGACCTGGCCATCGTTGAGCGTGTGTTTGAGATTCTATGAGTAATCTGATCCCAGATCCCTCTCTATTTGACATAAGGAAGAGATGAGCTACACCCTTCTTTAGTCTGTCTAAACATTGTAGGAACACAACCTGCCGATACCGCCTGATAACATGGACATCATTTCTGAAGTGAATCAGCAAGTGTGTGTGTGTTTGTCACCTGAAGCCTTGTGTTGTTCTCGGCTGTATGGATGCGTTGATCCATCTCCTCCTCCATCTCACTGAGTTATGGAGGCCTTGTCCTGGGCCCTGAGAAGAAATACAATATATAAAAACATATTATATTATATCTGTGTTGGTGTGTGGAACATATTATATAACTCAGCAAAAAAAGAAACGTCCCTTTTCAGGACCTTGTCTTTCAAAGATAATTTGTAAAAATCCAAAATAACTTCACAGATCTTCATTGTAAAGGGTTTAACGCTGTTCCCATGCTTGTTCAATGAACCATAAACAATTAAGAACATGCACCTGTGGAACGGCGTAAGACACCAACAGCTTACAGACGGTAGGCAATTAAGATCACAGTTATGAAAACTTAGGACACTAAAGAGGCCTTTCTACTGACTCTGAAATACACCAAAGAAAGATGCCAGGGTCCCTGTCATCTGCGTGAACGTGCTTTAGGCATGTTGCAAGGAGGCATGAGGACTGCAGATGTGGCCAGGGCATAATTGCAATGTCTGTACTGTGAGATGCCTAAAGACAGCGCTACAGGGAGACAGGACGGACAGCTGATCGCAGTGGCAGACCATGTGTAACAACACCTGCACATCACCGACGAGTCGCGGTTTTGTCTCACCAGGGGTGATGGTCGGATTCGCGTTTATCGTCGAAGGAAATGAGCGTTACACCGAGGCCTGTACTCTGGAGCGGGGTCGTTTGGAGGTGGAGGTCCGTCATGGTCTGGGGCGGTGTGCACAGCATCATCGGACTGAGATTGTTGTCATTGCAAGAAATCTCAACGCTATGCGTTACAGGGAAGACATCCTCCTCCCTCATGTGGTACACTTCCTGCAGGCTCATCCTGACATGACCCTCCAGCATGACAATGCCACCAGCCATACTGCTCGTTCTGTGCGTGATTTCCTGCAAGAAAGGGATGTCAGTGTTCTGCCATGGCCAGCGAAGGGCCCGGATCTCAATCCCATTGAGCACGTCTGGGACCTGTTGGATCGGAGGGGTGAGGGCTAGGCCATTCCCCCCAGAAATGTCCGGGAACTTCACGTGCCTTGGTGGAAAAGTGGGGTAACATCTCACAGCAAGAACTGGCAAATCTGGTGCAGTCCATGAGGGGAGATGCACTGCAGTACTTAATGCAGCTGGTGCACACTCACATACTGACTGTTACTTTTGATTTTGACCCCCCTTTGTTCAGAAACACATTATTCTATTTCTGTTAGTCACATTGCCTGTGGAACTTGTTTCAGTTTATGTCTCAGTTGTTGAATCTTATTATGTTCATACAAAATATTTACACAAGTTTACTGAAAAATAACGCAGTTGACAGTGAGAGGACGTTTCTTTTTTTTGCAGAGTTTATCTGGTTGGGTGTGTGTCGAACATAATATTACTTATATCTGTGTTGGTGTGTAGAGAGCAGAGAGAAAGAGAGCAGAGAGAGAGAAAAATAGCAGAGAGAGAGAAAGAGAGAGAGAGAGAGCAGAGAGCGAGAGAAAAAGAAAGAGGAGGGGTTAGGGACAGGTGACATCAGGGTCAGAGCCAGACTGATTCTGGAGCAGGAAATGGAGCAGAGATAAAGGATATGTACAGAGTGATATAGAACTAGCTGGAAGAACCATCTCACCAGAGTCAGTTCGTTGATCTTCCTCTTCAGGGTTGAAGACTCGTCTTTCATGTTGATGTTCTTGTACTGGTCTTCAATCTGAGGATGGAGTAGACATAAAGTAACACAAATGCTGCTTGCCTTCAGCGAATCAGYATCTTCAGAGGCACAGATAGCAGCATAGATGTATTTTATTCAAAGGCGACTATCCTGAGTTTCATGAAGTTTAATACTTTTATAAAAAGTGAAAATGTATTTCAAATTTGGCCTGGACTGTAGAGGATATCTTTAGAGTGTACTAGATGGAACTGTATGAGGAATAGTCCAATAGTAAACTCACCAGCTTCATCTTCTGGACCTTGTGCTGCAGCTCACACACCTCGGACTCATAGTGTCTCTTCASCTCACTTAGAGCTGCCTCGGCCCTCTTGGCTTCCTACAGACAACACAATGGATCAATGGTTTAGCATCATTCCCTCACTTATGGCCTCCACAAGGACTGAAGACACAACTATAGAGGATAACATCATCATCAACTGCTCACACACTGACAACATATAGAGATCACTACTGCCAAAAAACACAACGACTACTGTCCAAATTAACTCAATACTTAAGGTGACAGGTGAAGGGGCCAGGGTAGTTTGGGTGACAGGTGAAGGGGCCAGGTTAGTTTGGGTGACAGGTGGAGGGGCCAGGTTAGTTTGGGTGACAGATGGAGGGGCCAGGTTTAGTTTTGGGTGACAGGTGGAAGGGGCCAGGGTTAGTTTGGGTGAAGGGAAAGGGGCCAGGGCATTTAGTGAGGTAGGCCAGGTATTTGGTGCAGGTGAGCCGGTTTTGGGTGACACGTGAAGGGGCCAGGGTAGTTTGGTGACAGGTGAAGGCCAGGTATATTGGGTGACAAGGTGGAGGGCCAGGAGTTTGGGTGACAGGTGAAGGGCCAGGGTAGTTTGGGTGACAGGTGAGAGGGCCAGGTTAGTTGGGTGACAGGTGAGGCAGGATGGGTGCAGTGGTTAGTTTGGGTGACAGGTGGAGGGCCAGGTTAGTTTGGTGTGACAGTGGAGGGGCCAGGTTAGTTTGGTGACAGGTGGAGGGCCAGGTTAGTTTGAGTGACAAGGTGAGGGGCCAGGTAGTTTGGTGACAGGCGAGGGACCAGGGTAGTTTTGGGTGACAGGTGGAGGGCCAGGTTAGTTTCGGTGACAGGGGAGGGCCAGGTAGTTTGGGTGACAGTGGAGGGGCGGTAGTTTGGGTGACAGGTAGGGCCAGGTATTGGGTGACAGGTGAGGGCCAGGGTAGTTTGGTGACAGTATGGAGGGGACAGGTTAGTTGGTTGACAGTGGCGATTATTGTGACCAGGAGGGCAGGTTAGTTTGGGTGACAGGGGGGAGGGGCCAGGGTAGTTTGGGTGACAGGTGGAGGGGCCAGGTTAGTTTGGGTGACAGGGGGAGGGACCAGGTTAGTTTGGGTGACAGGTGGAAGGGGCCAGGGTGTATCAAGGAACATGAATGCTTAAAGTAAATATCTGTTTTTTAATGTTTTTTATTTGTCACGCTTCGTAGAGAAGAGGTGTAGACTAACAGTGAAATGCTTACTTACGGGCCCTTTTCCAACAATGCAGAGTTAAAGATAAGATAAACAATTAAATGTAAAATATAAATTTTGGCACGATGAATAACGATGAAAAATAACAAGTAAAAATAACATGGCAATATACTGGGAGTACCAGTMCCGAGTCGATGTGCAGGGGTACGAGGTAATTGAGGTAGCTATGTACTGTACATATAGGTTGGGGTAAATTGACTAACGGTAGTGTATGTGGTGAGTGAAATTGTGTGTGTGTGTGTATGTGTGTGTTGGGGAGTCAGTGTAAGTATGTGTGAGTGTGTGGGTAGAGTCCAGGGTAGAGTCAAGAGAGTTAGTGCAAAAAAGAGTCAATTGAGGTAGTCCGGGTAGCCATTTTATTATCTATTTAGCAGTTCTTGTTTAGAAGTCTTATGGCTTGGGGGTAGAAGCTATTCAGGGTCCTGTTGTTCCAGACTTGGTGCATTGGCACTACTTGCCGTGCGATAGCAGAGAGAAGAGTCTATGGCTTGGGTGGCTGGAGTCTTTGACAATTTCTTGGGCCTTCCTCTGACACTGCCTGGTATAGAGGTCATGGATGGCAGGGAGTTCGGCCCCAGTGATGTACTGGGCCATACACACTACCCTCTGTAGAGCCTTGCGGTCGGATGCCAARCAGTTRCYATACCAAGTGGTGATGCAGCCAGTCAATATGCTGTCGACGGAGGAAGATGCGTTGTCACGCCCTCTTCACGATAAGACTGTTCCCAGAGTAGAGGAACGAGAGAGGGAACCATTTCCACAGATGAGATTGGGAATAATGTCCAGATTCCAGGAAAAGGAGCACTCAGTCCCCTCACCACATAATGTTGACTGGGAATCCAAGGAATATCACTGTTGAGTAACTTTACTTGTTTTTAAAGGACTGGGACAGTCCCACTCCTTTTTGCATTGACTCTTTATTAGATAGGACAGTGAAAGACTGACAGAAAAGCTACAGGAAGAAGAAGAGAGGAGCACGAGAGCGTGTGATGGAATAGCATTACCTCAGAATATGGACCGCCAGACCGCCCCAAGCCACCCACCCACTGCAGTTACTTTGAGCCAGATGAAAATCCAGACATGAAAACAGGTTGATGTATCAAGCACTCCTCCTGACCTGGCCATCGTTGAGGTGTGTTTGAGATTCTATGAGTAATCTGATCCCAGATCCCTCTCTATTTGACATAAGGGAAGAGATGAGCTACACCCTKCTTATCAGTCTGTCTAAACATTGTAGGAACACAACCTGCCGATACCGCCTGATAACATGGACATCATTTCTGAAGTGAATCAGCAAGTGTGTGTGTGTGTCACCTGAAGCCTTGTGTTGTTCTCGGCTGTATGGATGCGTTGATCCATCTCCTCCTCCATCTCACTGAGTTGCATGGAGGCCTTGTCCTGGGCCCTGAGAAGAAATACAATATAAAAAACTTAATATATTATATCTGTGTTGGTGTGTGGAACATATTAATATAAACTCAGCAAAAAAAGAAACGTCCCTTTTTCAGGACCTTGTCTTTCAAAGATAATTTGTAAAAATCCAAATAACTTCACAGATCTTCATTGTAAAGGGTTTAAACGCTGTTTCCCATGCTTGTTCAATGAACCATAAACAATTAATGAACATGCASCTGTGGAACGGTCGTTAAGACACCAACAGCTTACAGACGGTAGGCAATTAAGRTCACAGTTATGAAAACTTAGGACACTAAAGAGGCCTTTCTACTGACTCTGAAATACACCAAAAGAAAGATGCCCAGGGTCCCTGCTCATCTGCGTGAACGTGCYTTAGGCATGTTGCAAGGAGGCATGAGGACTGCAGATGTGGCYAGGGCAATAAATTGCAATGTCTGTACTGTGAGATGCCTAAGACAGCGCTACAGGGAGACAGGACGGACAGCTGATCGCAGTGGCAGACCATGTGTAACAACACCTGCACGTCACCGACGAGTCGCGGTTTTGTCTCACCAGGGGTGATGGTCGGATTCGCGTTTATCGTCGAAGGAATGAGCGTTACACCGAGGCCTGTACTCTGGAGCGGGGTCGATTTGGAGGTGGAGGGTCCGTCATGGTCTGGGGCGGTGTGCCACAGCATCATCGGACTGAGATTGTTGTCATTGCAAGAAATCTCAACGCTATGCGTTACAGGGAAGACATCCTCCTCCCTCATGTGGTACACTTCCTGCAGGCTCATCCTGACATGACCCTCCAGCATGACAATGCCACCAGCCATACTGCTCGTTCTGTGCGTGATTTCCTGCAAGAAAGGAATGTCAGTGTTCTGCCATGGCCAGCGAAGGGCCCGGATCTCAATCCCATTGAGCACGTCTGGGACTTGTTAGATCGGAGGGTGAGGGCTAGGGCCATTCCCCCCAGAAATGTCCGGGAACTTCACGTGCCTTGGTGGAAAAGTGGGGTAACATCTCACAGCAAGAACTGGCAAATCTGGTGCAGTCCATGAGGAGGAGATGCACTGCAGTACTTAATGCAGCTGGTGGCCACATCACATACTGACTGTTACTTTTGATTTTGACCCCCCTTTGTTCAGAGACACATTATTCCATTTCTGTTAGTCACATGCCTGTGTAACTTGTTCAGTTTATGTCTCAGTTGTTGAATCTTATTATGTTCATACAAATATTTACACAAGTTTACTGAAAATAAACGCAGTTGACAGTGAGAGGACGTTTCTTTTTTTGCGGAGTTTATCTGGGTTGGTGTGTGTCGAACATAATATTACATTATATCTGTGTTGGTGTGTGTCGAACATAATACTATATTATATCTGGGTTGGTGTGTGTAGAAGATAATAATATATCTGTGTTGGTGTGTGTAGAACATAATAATATATTATATTTGTGTTGGTGTGAGTAGAACATAATATTTTATCTGTTTTTGTCACCCCCTGACTTTAGTTATATTTGTTTTCTTTATTTTTTGGTTAGGTCAGGGTGTGACAAGGGTGGTTTGTTTAGTTTTTGTATTGTCTAGGGGTTTTTGGCTTGTCTAGGGTTTTTGTTTATTTATGGGGATTTGGTATGGTCTAGGGTTATGTAGGTTTATGGTGGCCTGAGTTGGTTCCCAATCAGAGACAGCTGTTTCTCGTTGTCTCTGATTGGGGAGCCTATTTAGGTTGCCATTTTCCATGTTGGTTTTGTGGGTAGATGTTTTCTGTTTTGTGTTGCTGCACCTTACAGGACTGTTTCGTTTTCGTTTCACTCTCTTTGTTATTTTGTTTAGTGTTTCTGTTCTAATAAAAATAACATGAACACTTGCCACGCTGCGCTTTGGTCCGATGACTACTCTTCATCCGAAGACGAATATCGTTACAGTTTTGGTGTGGGTAGAACATAATATATCTGTTTTGGTGTGTGTAGAACATAATATATCTGTTTTGGTGTGTGTAGAACATAATCGTATATTATATCTGTGTTGGTGTGTGTAGAACATAATATTATGTTACATCTGTGTTGGTGTGTGTAGAATATTATATTATATCTGTGTTGGTGTGTGTAGAATATTATATTATATCTGTGTTGGTGTGTGTAGAATATTATATTATATCTGTGTTGGTGTGTGTAGAGCGTAATACTATTTCTGTGTCGTGTGTAGAACATAATATTATATTGTATCTGTGATGGTGTGAGTAGAACATAATATTATATTGTATCTGGGTTGGTGTGTGTGTATTTGAGGGTGTGTATGATAGAATGTCTGCAGTGTATGTACAGTATGTGTTTTTAAGCAAACTACATTTGTGTGTGTGTGTGTGTGTGTGTGTGTGTGTACCGTTTGACAGCCAGGGCCAGGTTCTCCATCTCAGCGTTGTGCTGTTTGATCTCTCTGGTGAAACTCATGATGAGTCTCTCATACTGAGGCACCATCCTGGGCTCTGTCATACTGATGTTCTGGTACAGCGTGGCTGCCTGCTCATTCCTACAGACACAGAGGCAGACAGAAAGACAGAGAGGCAGGCAGACAGACGGAGAACAGATGGACAGAAAGACAGATATACGGAGAGACCGACAGAGAGRGAATGTTAACACAACAGCATAATGTCTGAACAGCTATTTACCACTAGAAGCATCTAGAACCACTCGTTGATATACCTCTCTAATAGCTACTATCATAACATTTCTACAGCACACAAACATCAATGCAACACTTGGGCAAAGTTATGATGATATTATTATGCTGCTGCAACAATATCATTCATTTCAACAGTGTTGACAGTGTTGTTGTACTTTGAAATGGAAGCTTACTCATCATGGCTGGGTTCACGTATCTAGGCTATTTGTTGAACTGGAGAAGAAGTAGGTTTAACACTTAGGGGGGTGAAACACACCTGTTCATCTGTATACCTGTGAGGCCTACAGTATTTACCTAATATCTACATGCTCATTCAGGTACTTAAATGTTAATTTCTCATTTCCCTGACTGCATAATAATTGTGGAGCCATTTTACATGTTAATAACTCATTCATGCTTTGGTAAAACTGGGTCAGATAGGTAGAGGTATCTAAAGTGTGTGGGTCAGATAGGTAGAGGTATCTAAAGTGTGTGGGTCAGATAGGTAGAGGCATCTAAAGTGTGTGGGTCAGATAAGTAGAGGTATCTAAAGTGTGTGGGTCAGATAGGTAGAGGTATCTAAAGTGTGTGGGTCAGATAGGTAGAGGTATCTAAAGTGTGTGGGTCAGATAGGTAGAGGTATCTAAAGTGTGTGGGGTCAGATAGGTAGAGGTATCTAAAGTGGTGTGGTGTCAGATAGGTAGGGGTATCTAAAGTGTGTGGGGTCAGATAGGTAGAGGTATTCTAAAGTGTGTGGGTCAGATAGGTGAGGTATCTAAAGTGTGTGGGTCAGATAGGTAGAGGAATCTAAAGTGTGTGGGTCAGATAGGTAGAGGTATCTAGTGTGTGGGTCAGATAGGTAGAGGTATCTAAAGTGTGTGGGGTCAGATAGGTAGAGGTATCTAAAGTGGGTGTGAGTCAGATAGGTAGAGGTAATCTAAAGTGTGTGAGTCAGATAGGTAGAGGTATCTAAAGTGTGTGGGTCAGATAGGTAGAGGTATCTAAGTGGTTGGGTCAGATAGGTAGAGGTATCTAAAGTGTGTGGGTCAGATAGGTAGAGGTATCTAAAGTGTGTGAGTCAGATAGGTAGAGGTATCTAAAGTGTGTAGTCGATAGGTAGAGGTATCTAAAGTGTGTGGGTCAGATAGGTAGAGGTATCTAAAGTGTTGGGTCAGATAGGTAGAGGTATCTAAAGTGTGTGGGTCAGATAGGTAGAGGTATCTAAAGTGTGTGGGTTCAGATAGGTAAGAGGTATCTAAAGTGTGTGAGGTCAGATAGGTAGAGGTATCTAAAGTGTGTGGGTCAGATAGGTAGAGGTATCTAAAGTGTGTGGGTCAGATAGGTTAGAGGTATCTAAAGTGTGTGGGTCAGATAGGTGAGGTATCTAAAGTGTGTGGGTCAGATAGGTAGAGGTAGTCTAAAGTGTTGGAGTCAGATAGGTAGAAGGTATCTAAAGTGTGTGGGTCAGATAGGTAGAGGTAATCTCTAAAGTGTGTGGGTCAGATAGGTAGAGGTATCTAAAGTGTGTGGGTCAGATAGGTAGAGGTATCTAAAGTTGTGTGTGAGTCAGATAGGTAGAGGTATCTAAAGTTGTGTGGGTCAGATAGGTAGAGGTATCTAAAGTGTGTGGGTCGATAGGTAGAGGTATCTAAAGTGTGTGGGTCAGATAGGTAGAGGTATCTCTAAAGTGTGTGGGTCAGATAGGTCAGAGGTTATCTAAAGTGTGTGGGTCAGATAGGTAGAGGTATCTAAAGTGTGTGGGTCAGATAGGTAGAGGTATCTAAAGTGTTTGGGTCAGATAGGTAGAGGTATCTAAAGTGTGTGGGTCAGATAGGTAGAGGTATCTAAAGTGTGTGGGTCAGATAGGTAGAGGTATCTAAAGTGGTGTGGGTCAGATAGGTAGAGGTATCTAAAAGTGTGTGGGTCAGATAGGTAGAGGTATCTAAAGTGTGTGGGTCAGATAGGTAGAGGTATCTAAAGTGTGTGGGTCAGATAGGTAGAGGTATCTAAAGTGTGGTGGGTCAGATAGGTAGAGGTAATCTAAAGTGTGTGGGTCAGATAGGTAGAGGTTATCTTAAAGTGTGTGGGTCAGATAGGTAGAGGTATCTAAAGTGTGTGGGGTCAGATAGGTAGAGGTATCTAAAGTGTGTGGGTCAGATAGGTAGAGGTATCTAAAGTGTGTGGGTCCAGATAGGTAGAGGTATCTAAAGTGTGTGGGTCAGATAGGTAGAGGTATCTAAAGTGTGTGGGTCAGATAGGTAGAGGTATCTAAAGTGTGTGGGTCAGATAGGTAGAGGTATCTAAGTGTGTGGGTCAGATAGGTAGAGGTATCTAAAGTGTGTGGGTCAGATAGGTAGAGGTATCTAAAGTGTGTGGGTCAGAAAGGTAGAGGTTATCTAAAGTGTGTGGGTCAGATAGGTAGAGGTACTCTAAAGTGTGTGGGTCAAGATAGGTTAGAGTATCTAAAGTGTGTGGGTCAGATAGGTAGAGGTATCTAAGTGTGTGGGTCAGATAGGTAGAGGTATCTAAAGTGTGTGGGTCAGATAGGTAGAGGTATCTAAAGTGTGTGGGTCAGATAGGTAGAGGTATCTAAAGTGTGTGGGTCAGATAGGTAGAGGTATCTAAAGTGTGTGGGTCAGATAGGTAGAGGTGTCTAAAGTGTGTGGGGTCAGATAGGTAGAGGTATCTAAAGTGTGTGGGTCAGATAGGTAGAGGTATCTCTAAGTGTGTGGGTCAGATAGGTAGAGGTATCTAAAGTGTGTGGGGTCAGATAGGTAGAGGTATCTAAAGTTGGTGGGTCAGATAGGTAGAGGGTATCTAAAGTGTGTGAGTCAGATAGGTAGAGGTATCTAAAGTGTGTGGGGTCAGATAGGTAGAGGTATCTCTAAGTGTGTGGGTCAGATAGGTGAGGTGTCTAAGTGTGTGGGTCAGATAGGTAGAGGTATCTAAAAGTGTGTGGGTCAGATAGGTAGAGGTATCTAAAGTGTGGTGGGTCAGATAGGTAGAGGTATCTCTAAAGTGTGTGGGTCAGATAGGTTAGAGGTTTCTAAAGTGTGTGGGTCAGATAGGTAGAGGTATCTAAAGTGTGTGGGTCAGATAGGTAGAGGTATCTAAAGTGTGTGGTCAAGATAGGTAGAGGTATCTAAAGTGTGTGGGTCAGATAGGTAGACGTATCTAAAGTGTGTGGGTCAGATAGGTAGAGGTATCTAAAGTGTGTGGGTCAGATAGGTAGAGGTATCTAAAGTGTGTGGGTCAGATAGGTAGAGGTATCTAAAGTGTGTGGTCAGATAGGTAGAGTATCTAAAGTGTGTGGGTCAGATAGGTAGAGGTATCTAAAGTGTGTGGCAGTAGGTGAGGTATCTAAAGTGTGTGAGTCGATAGGTAGAGGTATCTAAAGTGGTGTGGGTCAGATAGGTAGAGGTATCTAAAGTGTGTGGGTCAGATAGGTAGAGGTATCTCTAAAGTGTGTGTGGTCAGATAGGTAGAGGTATCTAAAGTGTGTGGGTCAGATAGGTAGAGGTATCTAAAGTGTGTGGGTCAAATAGGTAGAGGTATCTAAAGTGTGTGGGTCAAATAGGTAGAGGTATCTAAAGTGTGGTGGGTCAGATAGGTGACGTATCTAAAGTGTGTGGGTCAGATAGGTAGAGGTATCTAAGTGTGTGGGTCAGATAGGTAGAGGTATCTAAAGTGTGTGGGTCAGATAGGTAGAGGTATCTAAAGTGTGTGGGTCAGATAGGTAGAGGTATCTAAAGTGTGTGGGTCAGATAGGTAGAGGTTCTAAAGTGTGTGGGTCAGATAGGTAGAGGTATCTAAAGTGTGTGGGTCAGATGGTAGAGGTATCTAAAGTGTGTGGGTCAGATAGGTAGAGGTATCTAAAGTGTGTGGGTCAGATAGGTAGAGGTAATCTAAAGTGTGTGGGTCAGATAGGTAGAGGTATCTAAAGTGTGTGAGTCAGATAGGTAGAGGTATCTAAAGTGTGTGGGTCAGATAGGTAGAGGCATTAAAGTGTGTGGGTCAGATAAGTAGAGGTATCTAAAGTGTGTGGGTCAGATAGGTAGAGGTACTAAAGTGTGTGGTCAGATAGGTAGAGGTATCTAAAGTGTGTGGTCAGATGGTAGAGGTATCTAAGTGTGTGGGTCAGATAGGTAGAGGTATCTAAAGTGTGTGGGTCAGATAGGTAGAGGTATCTAAGTGTGTGGGTCAGATAGGTAGAGGTATCTAAAGTGTGTGGGTCAGATAGGTAGAGGTATCTAAAGTGTGTGGTTCAGATAGGTAGAGGTATCTAAAGTGTGTGGGTCAGATAGGTAGAGGTATCTAAAGTGTGTTGGGTCAGATAGGTAGAGGTATCTAAAGTGTGTGGGTCAGATAGGTAGAGGTATCTAAAGTGTTGGGTCAGATAGGTAGAGGTATCTAAAGTGTGTGGGTCAGATAGGTAGAGGTATCTAAAGTGTGTGGGTCAGATAGGTAGAGGTATCTAAAGGTGTGTGGGTCAGATAGGTAGAGGTATCTAAAGGGTGTGGGTCAGATAGGTAGAGGTATCTAAAGTGTGTGGGTCAGATAGGTAGAGGTATCTAAAGTGTGTGGGTCAGATAGGTAGAGGTATCTAAAGTGTGTGGGTCGATAGGTAGAGGTATAAAGTGTGTGAGTGTGTGTTTGCCTTCAACATGGTGGCCAGATTCCAATCCTTAAGCATATAGACTCACTGTCACAGTCAACAGCCCTGTCAAGACAGGCACAGCATCACTGGTACACGCCACGGGGTCATAAAATCCAGGGCTTACAGAGAGATCACCTTCCTACATGCAAGCTAAGAAATGCTAAATACTTTTAATAGTTACTTTTGATAGTAATCAAAAGTGACAGAGGTGCTTTGGAGTTATTTCATGTTTACAAACATCTAGTTCCTGCTTCCTTAAACTCGAATTACTTAGGAGGGAAACCACAACTGATCACTGCTCTACTCCAACCATGGTTCTTCCATGGCAGGGGGAATGGTGACATGTTTGCAAACACAATGACGGTTTGTGCTGTTTGTGCCTTCATTGTGTTACTACACTTTGACTTCAAACTGTGACTTCAAACTGTTCTTCAAAGTAAATGTGTTTTTTATAAAATTATAAAATGTTCTTTACAAATGCTTAAAAGTTGTCCTTGTGCCAGAGTGAGCTCCCGGGTGTACTCTGGGCGTTACTAAATTCAGAGCGTTGTCAGATTGTCCCGTTAGTAAATTCAGAGCGTTGTCAGATTGTCCCGTTAGTAAATTCAGAGCGTTGTCAGATTGTCCCGTTAGTAAATTCAGAGCGTTGTCAGATTGTCCCGTTAGTAAATTCAGAGCGTTGTCAGATTGTCCCGTTAGTAAATTCACAGCGTTGTCAGATTGTCCCGTTAGTAAATTCAGAGCGTTGTCAGATTGTCCCGTTACTAAATTCAGAGCGTTGTCAGATTGTCCCGTTAGTAAATTCACAAGCGTTGTCAGATTGTCCCGTTAGTAAATTCACAGCGTTGTCAGATTGTCCCGTTAGTAAATTCACCGCGTTGTCAGATTGTCCCGTTAGTAAATTCCAGAGCGTTGTCAGATTGTCCCGTTAGTAAATTCAGAGCGTTGTCAGATTGTCCGTTAGTAAATTCAGAGCGTTGTCAGATTGTCCCGTTAGTAAATTCAGAGCGTTGTCAGATTGTCCCGTTAGTAAATTCAGAGCGTTGTCAGATTGTCCCGTTAGTAAATTCACAGCGTTGTCAGATTGTCCCGTTAGTAAATTCAGAGCGTTGTCAGATTGTCCCGTTACAAATTCAGAGCGTTGTCAGATTGTCCCGTTAGTAAATTCACAGCGTTGTCAGATTGTCCCGTTAGTAAATTCACCGCGTTGTCAGATTGTCCGCTTAGTAAATTCAGAGCGTTGTCAAGATTGTCCCGTTAGTAAATTCAGAGCGTTGTCAGATTGTCCCGTTAGTAAATTCAGAGCGTTGTCAGATTGTCCCGTTAGTAAATTCAGAGCGTTGTCAGATTGTCCCGTTAGTAAATTCAGAGCGTTGTCAGATTGTCCCGTTAGTAAATTCAGAGCGTTGTCAGCTTGTCCCGTTAGTAAATTCAGAGCGTTGCCAGATTGTCCCGTTAGTAAATTCAGAGCGTTGTCAGACTGTCCCGTTATTAAATTCAGAGCGTTGTCAGACTGTCCCGTTATAAATTCAGAGCGTTGTCAGATTGTCCGTTAGTGAATTCAGAGCGTTGTCAGACTGTCCCGTTATTAAATTCAGAGCGTTGTCAGATTGTCCCGTTAGTAAATTCAGAGCGTTGTCAGATTGTCCCGTTAGTAAATTCAGAGCGTTGCCAGATTGTCCCGTTAGTAAATTCAGAGCGTTGTCAGACTGTCCCGTTATTAAATTCAGAGCGTTGTCAGACTGTCCCGTTATTAAATTCAGAGCGTTGTCAGATTGTCCCGTTAGTAAATTCAGAGCGTTGTCAGACTGTCCCGTTATTAAATTCAGAGCGTTGTCAGATTGTCCGTTAGTAAATTCAGAGCGTTGTCAGATTGTCCCGTTACTATATTTCAGAGCGTTGTCAGATTGTCCCGTTAGTAAATTCAGAAAGCGTTGTCAGATTGTCCCGTTAGTAAATTCAGAGCGTTGTTCAGATTGTCCCGTTAGTAAATTCAGAGCGTTGTCAGATTGTCCCGTTAGTAAATTCAGAGCGTTGTCAGATTGTCCCGTTAGTAAATTCAGAGCGTTGTCAGATTGTCCGTTATAATTCAGGCGTTGTCAGACTGTCCCGTTTGTAAATTCAGAGCGTTGTCAGATTGTCCCGTTAGTAAATTCAGAGCGTTGTCAGATTGTCCCGTTAGTAAATTCAGAGCGTTGTCAGATTGTCCCGTTAGTAAATTCAGAGCGTTGCCAGATTGTCCCGTTAGTAAATTCAGAGCGTTGTCAGACTGTCCCGTTAGTAAATTCAGAGCGTTGTCAGACTGTCCCGTTAGTAAATTCAGAGCGTTGTCAGACTGTCCCGTTAGTAAATTCAGAGCGTTGTCAGACTGTCCCGTTATTAAATTCAGAGCGTTGTCAGATTGTCGCGTTAGTAAATTCAGAGCGTTGTCAGACTGTCCCGTTATTAAATTCAGAGCGTTGTCAGATTGTCCCGTTAGTAAATTCAGAGCGTTTTGCTCTCGGAGCATTTAGAGCACTCACTGGACGCTCTGGCCGAGCAGTAGGGTTGAGCGTTCTGACCTCACAATGGTAGTCAAGCACCCAGTATAACTGGCTACGTTGGCTAGCTGGTAGCTACTTCCAGACACATAATGAGAGAACACCTCACTCTGACCATTTTACTTGCCCTTGCAGAGCTGGTTAGGCTGTTTACATGTTATCCAGAGCATTGGTGACTGTAACTGTGCTGCTGGCAACAATTTAATTACACTTTTTTTGCTGACGTTTACTGATACCGGCCATATTCAATGGTTGTTGAGCGTTCGTAAATTAACCAGTTATTCTGCACTCCGGCACACTCAGACTATAGTGCTCTGAAATTGGAGTAGATAGCCAGAGTGAATTTACAAACGCACCCTCTTATTACCATTGAATTGCCCTATTGTGACCTCAGTTTCTGGTTGGATGTAAGCCTACGTGTCTTTTTGAGGTTGGGCCCCCCCCCCCCCAGTGATTTTATCTGCTGCAGCGGAAAACCCTCTGCCTCCATCCCTAATGGAGGGCCCCAGGGGTGGCCCTTTTTCAAAGAAGCAGGCTAAGATGTTAGTTCTGATGGGTGTCTTTGTACAGCTGGTGAAGCTGGTGATCAAACAGTCATAATGAGGTCTATTTAAGATGTGATGGGGAACATAGAATCACTGTGTTAATCAATGTCCTCTCCATGGTATTGTTAGCCGGTGTCTCAGTCCCATTCTCAGCCCTAGGGGGCAGTGTTCTCCCTCTAACTGCTCAATGGGACCTTATTTCATAACCTGTCATAGGATAGGCTACTGATACCTACCTTTCACTCCTTCCTTCCTTTCTTTTTCTCTTTCTTTCTTTCGCTCATTCTTTCGGGTTAGGTTGCTGCATTTCTATTGGTCCTAGAGATAACTGACGTATTAGAGCTAAACTGACCCGAACACACACACGCATCTCACGCACGCGCGCACACACACAAATAGGTGGAGCAGGTGTCCTAACCACATTTTGCCAATATCATTGGAAACCGGAATAGAACAGCAGCTTCAAATTAAAAAACACTACAATCATACAACAAATATTGAGTATATTTATTTTATGAATCCAAATAAGGGCAGAACCTTCCTGTAGTCTATTGGTTACACACACTGATAAAGTACATTGAAACTGTTTTATGAAAATATGTAAAGAAAAATATTTTGAATTAGCCTATAATTTTTTTGTTGCAATGTAAACCATACCTCACCTGGGTATGAACTTGGCATGGTCCCCCAGTCGGGTCTGGAAATCTTCCCAGGCCGGAGAAGAGACTTCCCAGCTCTCGCTCTCCATGTTCCCACAATACACTTGCTCCGAGATCCCGAGGAAGCCGCTAATGAACTCCGCTAGATTGATAGTCCCGTCTCTGTCGGTGTCCAGTTTAGAGAATATGTGCTCTCTCTCCGTCGGTGRAACATTGAGCTCTGAGCAGATTTTAATAAACTCGTATTTTTCAATCTGTCCAGAATTATCCACATCACAAGCGTGAAAGAGCGAAAACAAACTCTCTCGGTCCCTACCCATGCCTGGTAATGACATGGTTTAGCCCAGAGTTGAAAGCCCCAGAAACCAAGCACGCAGAAAACCACCAGGGGAAAGAACACTATGGGCAACAACAATAAAGCAACGTTTTTAACCAATTAAATTCATTTTTACCACCATCTTACGAACTTCAAGTCTGAGGTTTTTGTCCAAGTCTTCCAACACTGTCAAACACCTTATTGAGGTCCAGAAAAGGTCAACAAAAATATAGTGTTCATTCTCTCCAGGACTTCGACCACCTTGGGCTAACGGTATTAATGTCTCGTCCTTCGTCCTAGTATCTTTTAWCAAGTGTCGTGTCGTCCTCTGCGGTGCTGTGACAGTCCCCTTGCCGCGGGTCTCTTGCCAGGTACACAGGTGGTGAGAGGTGGGGTGCGACAGCTGCTGACGCGGCTTACTTCTTGTGTTGGCATCTCAACTTGGAGAACAGACACAAAACAAACAAGAACTGTGTGCCCGGCCACGCGCAGTTACATAATTACCTGTAATAGGTTGAATAAACGAAACACAAGCAAAAACAACTGTGCTTCCATAGAGATAGTCTAGAAGACCAAGACCCCTTTCTGTCTACTAGATTAAAAAAATTAAAATGGTTTAATCAGGCAAGTCAGTTAAGAACCAATTCTAATTACAACGAACATGTGTCTGGAAGTAGCTACCAGCTAGCCAACGTTAGCCAGTTATACTGGGTGCTTGACTACCGTTGTGAGGTCAGAACGCTCAACCCTACTGCTCGGCCAGAGCGTCCAGTGAGTGCTCTAAATGCTCACATTTAGCAAAACGCTCTTTACTAACGGGACAATCTGACAACGCTCTGAATTTACTAACGGGACAATCTGGCAACGCTCTGAATTTACTAACGGGACAATCTGACAATGCTCTGAATTTACTAACGGGACAATCTGACAACGCTCTGAATTTACTAACGGGACAATCTGGTTAGTAAATTCAGAGCGTTGTCAGATTGTCCGCGTTATAAATTAAGAGCGTTTGTCAGATTGTCCCGTTATAATTCAGAGCGTTTGTCAGATTGTCCCGTTAGTAATTCAGAGCGTTGTCAGATTGTCCCGTTAGAAATTCAGAGCGTTGTCAGATTGTCCCGTTAGTAAATTCAGAGCGTGTCAGATTGTCCGTTGAATTCAGAGCGTTGTCAGATTGTCCCGTTAGAATTCAGAGCGTTGTCAGATTGTCCCGTTAGTAAATTCAGAGCGTTGTCAGATTTGTCCCGTTAGTAAATTCAGAGCGTTGTCAGATTGTCCCGTTAGTAAATTCAGAGCGTTGTTTTCAAGATTGGTCCGTTTACGTAAAATTCCAGAGCGAGGGTTGT
>NC_036855.1:4917002-4925573 GCF_002910315.2 Salvelinus sp. IW2-2015
CAAAACATTGGTTGTTCAGTGGTTCTGAACAAAAACTCGCCCTACCCAAGTTTACCCACAGAGGCATGTGAACTTAAAAATACCGAAGAGCCATTACCTGACAATATGAAGAGAGTCTGCAGCGAAGAGCCGCGTTCTCCGCTCCCCAGCCACCCGAGTGGTGTTCGGAGAAGAGCCACACTATCCTATCCATACCCGAAACCCCTTCAATAAGCCAAGTGCGAAAACGCCGCCACTCCAATGTAAAGTTCGTCACGCAAAAGGCTTAAACCGTCCACACATTACACATCCTATTCTAAGTTCCAAGGTGAAGCAAAAGAATATGGTAGATTATTGATTTATGTCCACACATCACAAATTAGCCAGTCACTCGAATTGGTCCTGACCCCAGTAAAACTCGTTTCCCAGCTATTGTCTCTGGGACCCGAGGCTTTCCGAGGGTGCGGCAGGTTCTAAGCACTTGCAATTTCTTCCAGTGGGGCCAGAGAGGCGTCCAACTACCCTACCCTGAGTATACCAATTATCTCCCAGACGGGCTGCTTAACCAGCATTCTGGCTCTCGTAGATAATTGGGCAAAGTTCCATTAAGGGCAGACGCGCGAAGTTGGAAGCCCCAACAGAGGCAGGGCGGTCCCAGAGGTGATAATTGGGCCGACGCCCGCGCGTAGCGCCGCACCGCTAAAGGCGAAGCACCGTATATTGTAACACAAGAACTCTATTGTGTTGCTCTCTGGACAACACTGGAAACCACCCGGGGCTTGCCACATAACAAGGAAAGAGTAGCACAAAAGAGCGGGTAATAAGAAGAATAGCTACCAAACTTAATCTGCAAGGGCACGAAACCAGAGACAGGCCAATTCAGGGGCCAGGGGGCCTACTGCGGGCTTCTAGGAGGAGACACTATTTCCTACGTGATGGAGAAAAAAACACTATTTTGATAGGGTTGGTGTGTGTGCCTTCGAGTACTTGACTGCTCATTCCGAAGAGACCATAAATAACTAATATTGAAAGATTGTTTGAAGTTACCATACTTGCAGTTTGCCGCACCCAAACGGGCCGGGGGCTGTCGGAAGCCGGCCACAAGTCTTGCTTTTGTCTGCTAGGCGCTCTTACATTTTGCTGCTTGAGAGGAGAGAGGGGTTGTCATGAGCGACCGACTCACACCAGAACAGTAAAAGAGGATAGGCTGTAAAGTCACGTTCAAGTGCTCCCGACGGCTACCAAGGCAAGCGTTATACAATGTGCGCGCGCCCAGGATCCTTCCATGCCCAACAGGGACGACCCTTTTCGGAACGTTCAATCCTGTTGTCAGTCGTATGGGAAAATGTGGGATTGGGACTTCTCTTGGCCTGGGGGGAAGAAGAGAACTCATTCTTCTTGTATTTAAGTTACAAAAAGATATCTTTGACACAAAACCTCCCTCCCATAATGGAAAACTTCATTAATTAAAGTAAGAAATATTAACTTAACCAAAAAAAAACCTGTTCTGCAGAGGGAATGGGATAAAACACTAAGGAAACCCCCCTTTCAGTCTCCCCAAACAGATTTTGGGGAAAAAATTCGTTTGTTTTAGGGCCCAGTAATGTGTGGGAAACCAATCTGCAAAGGGAAGTTCACTTGCAGTTAATGTTTTGCTGGTTTGCCACTCAGGGAAGTTAAAAATGATTTGATTGGAGAACCCTCTATTGTCGTTGAAATTGTGATTGTTTTTATTAAATATGTTTATTTTGGTTTTAATTGTTGTGCTGAATTTATATTGTTTATAACAAAAAATGGTGTTGTTATTGGGTGCTTTATTTAATTTTCGTTTTATTTGTAATTGATATAACCAGTGCTCTTCTTGTAAAATTAGGGGAATTTTTAAAATCTTCAAATGGAACTCCATGTTTAAAAATTTAAGGTTTGAAAAAAAATAAAAACCCAGATTAAAATTTCCAGAGGGCACCAGAGGCATCAACCAATTGGGTCACTGGGGGCCCACCCACAGGCTGGGGCCCTGAACCCTTGGAGTATCTGCCACGGCCAGTGGAAAGGAACTTCTTCCCCCGCTGGGCCCAGGGGGCAAAAAACCCAAACAACCTTTTCCACTTTATGGTCAAAGGAGTTAGAGAGTCTGGGGAAAGGGCTCTGTTCAAAGTGGGACCCATTCGGGTCTTGGTTCCACCTTTCCCCTGGGACCCCAAGGTTCCCTCTCTGGTGGGTTCCAAAACTTCTTCCCCCATTAAAATTGATTGGAGGGTTTTTTTGACCTTTTCAATGCTGAGATATGGGTGGTTAATGTTAAAAAAATGTAGAAAAAAACTGTTGCTTGTATATTACATACCGGTCAAAAAAAAGTTTTAGTTAAACACTACTCAATTTCAAAGGCTGTTTTTCGTTTATTTTTAAATATTTCTAACATTTTAAGGAAATAATAGTGGGGAAGACACAAAAACTATGAAAAACCCACCATTATGAAAATCATGTAGTTAACCAAAAAAAAAGATGTTAAAAACAAATCAAAAAATATATTTTTATATTTGAAATTCTTCAAAGTAATAGGCCAAACCTTATTGTCTTGATTGAACAGCTTGCAAACTCTTTGCATTCTCTCAAAACAGCTGTCCATTTTGGAGGTAAGTCACGAATGGGTCATTCAAAATTGGCAAAAGGTGTGCCTTGTTTTTAAAAAGTTAAAGTTGTGGGAAATTTCTTTTCCTTCTTAAGTTTTGTTGAACCAATAAGTTTGTTGGTTTTGTGACAAGTAAGGGGTGTGTACCACCAAAGATTAAAAAGCCTTTTTTGGAAAAACCCAAAGGTTCCCAATTATGTCCGAAAAAAAACAGCCTTCCAAAATAAGGCAAGGAGAAACGGGACAGTGCGCATTCCAAATTATTAAGACATGAAAAGGGGTTTAGGTTTCAATCCGGAAACTTTGGGGAAAAAAGTTGCAGGGAAAAAGTGGCTTGGGCAGTCGCCAAATTTTTCATCAAAGCGGCTATGATGGGAAAACGGGGGCTGCCTCATTTGAGGGACCGCCACCAGGAAAGGAAGGGACCCAGAATTTACCTGTGATGCCAGAGGGGAAATTAAGTCATTAGAGTTTTACCAAGGCCTTTCAAGGAATTTTGCATCAAATAAAAATTGCTTCACCAGACTTCAAAAGTAAACAGAACAATTCCAAACATCAAACGTTCTTGGAGGACTGCGGTGAATTCCAGGGCCTTTCATGGTCCAAAAATTTGTTGCAAGAAGCCACACTTAAAAGGCCACAATAAAAAGAAGACGAGGGGGACTTGTTTGGGGCAAAGGAAAAATATGAAGAAAAATGGACATTAGACCGCTGGGGAAAAATTTCTTTCCCTTTGGTCCACCATTAATTCCGGAATTGAAAATTTTTGGTTCCAACCGCCCATTGGGTCTTTGTGAAGGATTACAGAGTAAAACAAGTTGGAAAGGGTAAGGGACCAGATGCAAGACAAATGTCGAAATTTAACCAAACCAGTTTAATAAATTTTCCCAATTAGGGGGGCAGGGCCAAAAAAAAGGGAACAGTCAAGAGGGCAGGCAAGAGGTCAGTTAATTTTCAAGGTGGGGCCAAGGTACAGGACCGGGGCAGGGGGGGGGGCAGGGCTCAGGGGTCAGGGTAGGCAGGCGTTGCTCAGAGTTTCAGACAGGCAGACGTGGTTTTCAGGGGCAGTTTGCTCAGAGGGTCAGGGGGAACAGGGCAAGGGTTTCAAAACCAGGAGGCGAAGAAAAAGAGAACGGGAACTGGAAGAAAAAGCAGGAAGCTGAGACCAAAAAAACCAAACTGTACTTGGAACAAACCCAAAGGACAAAAACTGGGGGCACAGACCAGACCAAGAAAAACAACTAAAGGTAATAAATAACACAGGGAATTTTATAGGGGAAAGGAATTGGAAACCTGGAAGGGGGGGTGGGAAGACAGGGCCCACAAAAGATTAGGGTTGAAGCAAGATTTCCAAGGTGGTGGGACAACCACCAAGTATTGTAAACGGATGATCCCGGCCATGTTGGTTCCCTCTGTTTAAGGGGGCATGGAGGAGGAGTGTTGGAGGGTTTGGTGGGGATGCCTTAGGCTGGTGACCCACTGTTCTGGTTAGTTTTATTTGGAATTTTCAAGGGCAACATTGCCAGCCATGGGCACCCCAAAAAACAAGCATCTGCAGGGCAATACGGGAAAAATCCCATCGTTTGGCGCTATAGTGGAACTATCCATTGTTTTCATTTTCAGGCAACCATGGGGAACCCAACCACAAACCCCTCCAGGGGCTGTTAAGGGGCTAATTTGACCAAAAGAAGAAGAAGTTGATTGTATTTTGCTGCAATCAAGATGGGGGCCTTAGCCTCCCACCAAATTGCTTCTGACCGCCCAAAAAACCAAATTGAGAATGGTTTTGGGATGAGTGGACCACAGAAGTGAAGGGAAAAGCAGGCCCAAACCAAATGCTCCAGGATATTGGGTGGAACCCTTCCAGACGACTTGGTTGGAAAAAGCAATTCCAGTGAAGGCTGGTTGAGAGAATCGCAAGAGTTGGCAAAAGTGTCATCAAAGGAAAAAGGGGTGGCTACTTGAAAGTAATCTCCATAAAATAATATATTTGATTTGTTTAACAACACTTTTTGGATACTACAGTGGATTCCATAATGTTTGGTTTTTTTTCATAGTTTTGGATGTCTTCACTAATTATTCTTAAACAATGTAGGAAAAATATTAAATAATAGAAGAAAAACTTTTTTGGAAATGACTAAGTTGTCACGACACCCACACCACCACACAACCAACACCCACCACCAACACACACACAACAACACACCCACCACACACACACCCCAACACCACCCACCACAAAAACCAACCACCCAACCACACCCACAAACCACCAACCCACACCAACACACCATCGCCACAACACACAACATTTCGATATATGATCATTTTATTTTGAGCCAGTTTGCTACATCAGGAATTAATCTGCAGAAAACAGGAATGTGGAGTGTCTTACAGTATGTGGATTATAATCCATGGACATTTTTTGTAGGGTTGATACATTTTTCGTTAGATCAATCTGACATTTCAAATGGAAATTACAAAACGTTAGAAGCCTTTAAAACTCAAAAAACAGTTACAAGTTTGCATTACCTGCTTTGCAAGAAATTCTCAGCAACAAAAAACTGATCAAATTAAAGATCCTAATCTGTACACTGCACTCATAGTCATGCAGAAGCTTGTGCAGGGTTGATTTCTAATGCTTCCATGCTTCTGACCTTCTTGACCTTCTTCTTGGCCGTGTGTCTGTGTCATGACTGTGTGTGTAATCGTGTGTCACTGACTGTGGTGTAATCGTGTGTCAGATTGTGTGTGTAACTTGTGTGTCACTGACTGTGTGTAAAACTTGTGCTCCCTGACAGGATGAGCCTGTTGGCAAAGTACTGCATGCATCGATCTCCACACTGTCAAACTGACTTCTGCCAGATAGCCAAGGCCATCCACATGTGCCTACATCCCCTACTTGAGTAGGAGATCAGAGACATCAACACCATCTGTTACACTCTATCGCCGACTTGTTACACACACTAGAGCATTGGGCAGTAACCAAAAGGTTGCTGGATCGAATCCTGAGCGGACACAGGTAGAAATATGTAGCTTCTGCCGTGAGCAAGGCAGTTAACCACTGTTCCCCTGGCGCTGAAGACGTGGATTGTTGATTATGGAAGCCCCGCACCTCTCTGATTCAGAGGGTGGGTTAAATGCGGAAGACACATTCAGTTGAATGCATCAGTTTGTTCGACTGACTAGGTTTTCTCACAGACCACACTTTTGTTGAAATTGATAACACATCTGACAAACTCCTCCACAGTTACACAGAGGCATGACTCAATCAAAATTAAACGCTTTTTAAAAACAGCCTGTGTGATATAAAGAAGCATGAAGAGGGTTTCAGGGAATTTTAATAGGATATCTCTCTATCTCTCTCTAGGTTGAAGCTACTGATCTCTACGGCTGTCCTAATCGATCTACTGAGAAGGAGATCAGAGACATCAACCCACTCGTACACTCTACCCGCTGACTTGATACACACACACAGACACACTTATTGTTGAAATTGGTATCACTCTGACAAAACTCCTCCACAGTTACCACAGAGCATGACTGTAATACAGCCTGTGTGATATAAAGAATGAAGAGTGCCCACAGCACAAGTGTGTCAAGGGCACTCCTTCCATCACCTCCTTCATACAGTGATGGTGGTGTCAGGCAAGCTTTATCCACATTACATCTATCTAGTCAAGGTACAAATATGTTGTAGATTTGTTATTTATTTTTTTACATGCTGATTGCTAGTGAAAGTTTTCCCATTATCTAAGGCGGCAGGTAGCCTAATGGTTAGCTCGTTGGCCTGTAACTGAAAGGTTGCTAGATCGAATCCGAGCTGATAAGTCTGAACAAGGCAGTTAAGAAGGTTAAGAAACTACTTAGGAGGGGAACCACAACTGATCACTGCTCTACTCCAACCATGGTCCTTCCATGGCAGGGGGAATGGATGACATGTTTGCGAACACCAATGACTGTTTGTGCCTTCATTCTGTTTACCAACTTTGAAACTAAAATGTTCTTCAAGTAAATATGTTTTAATAAAATGTTCTTTACAAAATGCTTTAAAAGTTGTCCTTGTGCCAGAGTGGAGCTCCCGGGTGGCTCTGGGCGTTAGTAAATTCAGAGCGTTGTCAGATGTCCCGTTAGTAAATTCAGAGCGTTGTCAGATTGTCCCGTTAGTAAATTCAGAGCGTTGTCAGATTGTCCCGTTAGTAAAATTACAAGCGTTGTCAGATGTCCCGTTAGTAAATTCAGAGCGTGTGTCAGATTGTCCCGTTAGTAAATTCAGAGCGTTGCAGATTGTCCCGTTAGTAAATTTCAGAGCAGTTTCAGATTGTTTCCGTTTAGTAAATTAGGGCGTTGTCAGATTGTCCCGTTAGTAAATTCAGAGCGTTTGGCAGATTGTCCCGTTAGTAAAATTCAGAGCGTTGTCAGATTGTCCCGTTAGAAATTCAGAGCGTTGTCAGATTGTTCCCGTTAGTAAATTCAGAGCGTTTGTCAGATTGTCCGTAGTAAATTCAGAGCGTTGTCAGATTGTCCCGTTAGTAAATTCAGAGCGTTGTCAGATTGTTCCCCGTTAGTAAATTCAGAGCGTTGTCAGATTGTCCCTTAGTAAATTCAGAGCGTTGTCAGATTGTCCGTTAGTAAATTCAGAGCGTTGTCAGATTGTCCCGTAGTAAAATTCAGAGCGTTGTCAGATTGTCCCGTTAGTAAATTCAGAGCGTTGTCAGATTGTCCCGTTAGTAAATTCAGAGCGTTGTCAGATTGTCCGTTAGTAAATTCAGAGCGTTGTCAGATTGTCCCGTTAGTAAATTCAGAGCGTTGTCAGATTGCCCGTTAGTAAATTCAGAGCGTTGTCAGATTGTCCCGTTAGTAAATTCAGAGCGTTGTCAGATTGTCCCGTTAGTAAATTCAGAGCGTTGTCAGATCCCGTTAGTAAATTTAGAGGCGTTGTCAGATTCCCGTTAAGTAAATTCAGAGCGTTGGTCAGATTGTCCCGTTAGTAAATTCAGAGCATTGCTCAGATTGTCGCGTTAGTAAATTCAGAGCGTTGTCAGACGTTGTCGTCGTGTATAAATTCAGAGCGTTTGTCAGATTGTCCCGTTAGTAAATTCAGAGCGTTGTCAGATTGTCCCGTTAGAATTCAGAGCTTTGCTCAGATTGTCCCGTTAGTTAAAATTCAGAGCATTGTCAGAATTGTGGGACAATCTGACAACGCTCTGAATTTACTAACGGGACAGTCTGACAACGCTCTGAATTTACTAACGGGACAATCTGACAACGCTCTGAATTTACTAACGGGACAATCTGACAACGCTCTGAATTTACTAATGCGACAATCTGACAACGCTCTGAATTTAGTAACGCCCAGAGCACACCCGGGAGCTCACTCTGGCACAAGGACAACTTTTAAGCATTTGTAAAGAACATTTTATTAAAACATATTTACTTGAAGAACATTTTAGTTTCAAAGTTTGGTAACAGAATGAAGGCACAAACAGTCATTGTGTTCGCAAACATGTCATCCATTCCCCCTGCCATGGAAGGACCATGGTTGGAGTAGAGCAGTGATCAGTTGTGGTTCCCCTCCTAAGTAGTTCTTACCTTCTTAACTGCCTTGTTCAGTACCTTATCAGCTCGGATTCGATCTAGCAACCTTTCAGTTACAGGACTAACGAGCTAACCATTAGGCTACCTGCCGCCTCTAGATAATGGGAAACTTTCACTAGCAATCAGCATGTAAAAAAATAAATAACAAATCTACAACATATTTGTACCTTGACTAGATAGATGTAATGTGGATAAAGCTTGCCTGACACCACATCACTGTATGAAGGAGGTGATGGAAGGAGTGCCCTTGACACACTTGTGCTGTGGGCACTCTTCATTCTTTATATCACACAGGCTGTATTTACAGTCATGCCTCTGTGGTAACTGTGGAGGAGTTTGTCAGATGTGATACCAATTTCAAC